>NW_010202373.1:0-5324 GCF_000695765.1 Mesitornis unicolor
TGGGTCCAGGTTTGGGGTGCAGGGGATATGTGGATGTGTGTTTTGGGTGCAGGGTTTGAGGTACATGGGGTACAAGGTGCAAGGTTTGGGGTGCAGGGGATGTGTGGATGCAGGGTTTGGGTGCAGGGGGTGCAGGTTTGGGGTGGCGGGGGGGGGTTTGGGGTGCAGGGGATGTGTGGATGCATGTTTTAGGTGCAGGAGGTGCAGGTTTGTGGTGCAGAGAGTGTGTGGGTGCAGGTTTGGGGTGCAGGGGATGTGTGGATGTAGGGTTTGGGTGCAGGGGGTGCATAGTGCAGGGTTTGGGGTGCAAGGGGTGCAGGGGGTGCAGGGTTTGGGGTGCAGAGGATGTGGGGTTGCAGGGTTTGGGTGCAGGGGTTGCATGGGTGCAGGGTTTGGGGTTCAGGGGATGTGTGGGTGCGGGTTTGGGGTGCAGGGAGTGCATAGTGCAGGGTTTGAGGTGCACAGGGTGCAGGGTTTGGGGTGCAGAGGATGTGTGGATGCAGGGTTTGGGGTGCAGGGGGTGCAGGGTTTGGGGTTCAGGGGATGTGTGGGTACAGGTTTGGGGTGCAGGGGGTGCATAGTGCAGGGTTTGAGGTGCAGGGGATGTGTGGATGCGTGTTTTGGGTGCAGAGGATGCAGGAGGTGCATGGGTGCAAGGTTTGGGGTGCAGGGGATGTGTGGATGCATGTTTTGGGTGCAGGGCATTGGATGCCAGTGCCCTGCCTGTGCACGGGGGTGGGCAATGGGTGCTGGTGGGGTCTGTGTGTGGGTACCCCCAGTGCCAGCACTCAGTGCCATCGGTGCCAGCCTGGTGGCAGCACCCCGTGTTTAGTGGCATCACCCCGTGTTGGGTGCCAACACCCCGTGTTTGGTGCCAGCACCCTCTGTTTGGGGGCAGCACCCCATGTTTAGTGGCATCACCCCGTGTTGCGTGCCAGCACCTCCTGTTTGGGGGCAGCAACCTGTGTTGGGTGCCAGCACCTCCTGTTTGGGGGCAGCACCCCGTGTTGGGTGCCAACACCCCGTGTTTGGGGCAGCACCCCACGCCCCCTCATCCCCCGCTGTGCCCAGGCCCTGTTTGTCTTCATGGCACTCTCGTTCTGCCGGGACGAGGTGAGCTGGCTGCTGCGGCCCGCCGAGCACGTCATCAAGACCAAGGCGCCCGAGGACTTCGCTGACAGGTGGGGACACCGCGCTGGCACCGGCCAGGGGGCGTCCAGACCTATGGGGACACCCCCAACCATGGCCAGGCTGCTCTGGTGATGGGGTGCCATGGCCTCAACTGTCACCGGGGTGGTTTGGCTGTGACCGGGGTGGTTTGGCTGTGACCAGGGTGGTTTGGCTGGCACCGGGGTGGTTTGGTGGCCACGGGCACTGACTCACGGTGACTTTGGTGACAGCCACATCGCGGAGCTGCTGTTCCTCATGGAGCAGCTGCGGAGCCTGGTGAGGCGCCAGGTCGGGGTGCTGCAGCGCTACCACGTCCAGTACCTGGCTCGCTTCGACGCCCTGGTGCTCAGTGAAGTCATCCAGGTACCTACCGCAGGGCGCTGGCAGGGGCTGTGTCCCCTCCCTGTCCCCTGTGTCCTGTCCTGAATGTCCCTCATCCTGTCCCCATCCCCACAGAACCTCTCTGTGTGTCCCGAGGAGGAGTCCATCATCCTCTCGTCCTTCGTCAGCTCCCTCTCTGCTCTCTCCATCAAGGAAGGTAGGGACCGTGTCCCCCTCACTGTGTCCCCCTCATCGTGTCCCCCCTGCCATGTCCCTGTCACTGCCCAGGGACTGATGTCCCCGCTGTCCTGGCAGCCCTGGACCGTGCTGGGCACCCAGGCACGGGCTTGTGGGGCAATGGGGAGATGTGTGGGGACCACTGCCACCCCAGCCTGGCACCCCCAACCGCGTGTCCCCATGTTTCTATGTCCCCACAGTCGATGACAAAGAGCAGTTTGATTTCACTCCGCTCCGCCTGGACTGGTTCCGGCTGCAGGTGCTGGCCCTGTGGTTGCCCCTGTTCCCATCCCAATCCCCATCCCTGTCCCTGTTCCCATCCCAATCCTCATCCTTGTTCCAATCCCAACCCCCATCCTTGTCCCTGTCCCCATCCCAATCCCTGTCCCTGTTCCCATCCCAATCCCCATCCTTGTCTCTGTCCACATCCCAATCTCCATCCTTGTTTCCTGTTCCCATCCCAATCCCCATCCTTGTCCCTGTCCCAATTCCCATCCTTGTCCCTGTCCCCATCCCAATGCCTGTCCCTGTCCTCACCCCAATCCCCATCCTTGTCCCCATCCCAATCTACATCCTTGTTCCTTGTCCCCATCCCAATCCCCATCCTTGTCCCTGTTCCCATCCTTGTCCCCATCCCTGTTCCAATCCTCTTCCTCTCTCCCCATCCCCTTCCCTATCGCTGTCCCCATCCCTGTCCTTGTCCTCCTCCCCTGTCCTGAGCCCACTGTCCCCAAAGGCCTACACCAGTGTGGCCAAGGCCGCGCTGCCGCTGAGCTCCAACCCCGACGTGGGTCGTGTCATGAACCTCATCGTGTTCCACACCAAACTGCTCGACTCCCTGGAGGAGCTACTGGCTGAGGCCTCCGACCTCTCTGACCTGTGGTGAGCTCAGCTGCCCGCCCGCCTTCCCTGCCTCAGTTTCCTCATGGGCATGGAGGTGTCACCCTGGCTGGGGGTCTTTGAGCCCTGGATCTCCATGGCCTTCAGGATCTCTGTGGCCTTTGGGGTCTCCAGGATCTCCATGGCCTTTGGGGTCTTCGTGGCCTTTGGGGCCTCCAGGACCTCTGTGGCCTTTGGGGTCTCTAAGGGCTTCTGAGGTCTCCATTGCTTTTGAGGTCTCCATCACCTTCAGGAACTCTGTGGTCTTTGGGGTCTCCATGCCTCTGGGGTCTCCAGGATCTCTGTGGCCTTTGGGGTCCCCATAACCTCCGTGGTCTCCAGGATCTCTGTGGCCTTTGGGGTCCCCATAACCTCCGTGGTCTCCAGGATCTCTGTGGCCTTTGGGGTCCCCATAACCTCCGTGGTCTCCAAGATCTCTGTAGCCTTTGGGGTCTCCAGGATCTCTGTGGTCTCCAGGATCTTTGTAGCCTTTGGGGTCTCCAGGATCTCTGTGGTCTCCAGGATCTCTGTAGCCTTTGGGGTGTCCATGGCCTTTGGGGTCTCCATGGCCTCTGTGGTCTCCAGGGTCTCCATGGCCTTTGGGGTCTCCAGGGCTTCTGAGGTCTCCATGGCTTTTGAGGCCTCCATCACCTTCAGGATCTCTGTGGCCTTTGGGGTCTCTGCAGCCTTTGAAGTCTCCATGGCCTCTGTGGTCTCCAGGGTCTCCATGGCCTTTGGGATCTCCATAACCTCTGTGGTCTCCAGGGTCTTTGTAGCCTTTGGAGTCTCCATGGCCTTTGGGGTCTCCAGGATCTCTGTGGCCTTTGGGGTCTCCATGACCTCTGTGGTCTCCAGGATCTCTGCACCCCAGCACTCATGGAAAGGTGCCCACGTGTGCTGGGTGTGGGAAGGCACAGAGGTGGCTGTGGGGCACATGTCACCCACGGGAGACATTGGGCAAGCTTAGGTGACATCCACATGGACACGGGGACAGGGACAACACACGTGGCACAGCAACAGCGTGTCCAGAAAGACAAATCCTGCCCCCTTCTCCCTGCAGTTTCTACCCTCGCCCCGTGGAGAAGATGTTTGTGGCGACCATGGAGGAGCCCTCGATGCTGCGCTACAGCATCGCCTTCCCTCTGCTCTGCAGCCACTTCTCCCGCTGTGTCCACCCCATGTGCCCGGAGGAGGTGGGTCCTGCTGCCCCTTGGGGGGACATGGGGATGGGGGACGCAGGGGACATGGGGATGGGGGACACGGGGGTAGGGGAACACGGCCTGCCCTGCCAGCTGTGGAGGGGCTGAGGCAGGCACACAGGGTTGGGGACGATGGCAGCCCCATGGCCTAGGGGCAGATGTGGCCGTGGTCCATGTGTTGTGACGGTGCTGTGGCTTTATCCCCTCCCAGTATCCCCATCTGAAGGCCACTGCGCTGGGGCTGTGCAACAAATTCCTGGAGGAGATGGCCCGGCAGGCCAGCGTCTGCATCATGGATGCGTGCGCCGAGCAGCACAACCTCAGCGAGCAGGTCAGGGTCGTGTCTGCGGGGCCTTTGGGGTCTCTGTGGCTTTTGGGGTCTCCATGGCCTTCGGGATCTCTGTGGTCTTTGGGGTCTCCACAACCTTTGCAGCTTCCAGGGTCTCCATGGCCCTTGGGGTCTCCATGGCCTTTGGGGTCTCCATGGTTTTTGGAGTCTCCATGGTTTTTTCTCCACAACCTTTGCTTGGGGTTTCCATGACCTATGTGGTCTCCAGGATCTCTGTGGCCTTTGGGGTCTCCACAACCTTTGCAGCTTCCAGGGTCTCCATGGCCTTTGGGGTCTCCATGGCCTTTGGGTTCTCCATGGCCTTTGGGGTCTCCATGGCTTTTGGGGTTTCCATGACCTCCGTGGTCTCCAGGATCTCTGTGGCCTTTGGGGTCTCCGTGGCCTTTGGGGTCTCCATGGCCTTTGTGGCTTTCAGGGTCTCCATGGCCTTTGGGGTCTCCACAATCTTTGTGGCTTCCAGGGTCCTCATGTACTTTGGGGCCTCCATGGCCTTTGGGATCTCCAGGATCTCTGTGGCTTTTGGGGTCTCCATGGCCTCTGTGGTCTCCAGGGTCTCCATGGCCTTTGGGGTCTCCATGGCTTTTGGGGTCTCCATGGCCTCTGTGGTCTCCAGGGTCTCCATGGCCTCTGGGGTTCCTGTGGCCTCTCTGATCCCTGCAACCTCCATAACCTTGTCCCCCACATTCTCCAAAGCCCTGGGACAGCAGAGGCCATGGAGAGGGGGAAGACCTGGCAGGGTGTCCCCCACTTCAGCCTTGGGGACGGTGTCCTCTGGTCCTGGAGGTGCCGGTTGGGCTGTCCTGGGTGCTGTGACCCATGGCAACGCGTTGTCCCCGTGTCCGGCAGCTGCTGCCCAAGCACTGCGCCTCCACCGTCAGCAAAGCCCGCAACAAGAAAACCATGAAGCAACCGGCCAAGAAGGGGGAACCCGAGCGGGACAAACCGGGCGCCGAGAGCCAGAGGAGGGACCGGACCCTGACCACCAAGTGAGGGCCACCTGGGGCTGGCGAGGGTGGCTGGGGGGCTGCTGGTGGCCGCCAGGCGTCAGGTGTGACACAGGGGCATGGTGTGACCATGGGGTTGTCCCCATGGGGTTGTGGTGTGGCTAACGATGCTGCTGGGCACCAGATGTGACACAGGGGCACAGTGTGACCATGGGGTTGTCCCCA
>NW_010202373.1:5355-6159 GCF_000695765.1 Mesitornis unicolor
TTGGGGTGTGGGTGCTGCCAGTGGTGCTGGTGGCCACCAGATGTTGGATGTGACCATGGGGTTGTCCCCATGGGTTTGTGGTGTCGCTAGCAGTGCCGGTGGCTTTGGATGTGGTCATGATGTGACTATGGGGTTGTCCCCGTGGGGTTGTGGTGTGGCTAACGGTGCCGCTGGCCACCAAATGTGACACAGGGGCACAGTGTGACCATGGGGTTGTCCCAGTGGGGTTGTGGTGTCACTAGCAGTGCCAATGGCTTTGGATGTGGGCCTGATGTGACCATGGGGTTGTCCCCATGGGGTTGTGGTGTGGCTAACAGTGCCGGTGGCTTTAGATGTGGGCCTGATGTGACCATGGGGTTGTCCCCACGGTGTCACAATGTGGCTAATGATGCCTGTCCCCACACCCCAGCATGGACAAGCTACACCTGACGCTGGCCGAGCTGTCCCTCAGCCTCAACCACGTCCCCAGCTTCACCGTCTTTGAGCACACGGTGACACCGGCCGAGTACCTCAGCAGCCACCTGGAGTCCCGCTTCACCAAGTAGGTGACACACTGGGGACACGGGACATCACTGTGGGCGCTACCATGGAGGGGACACATCCATGGCTCCCCATACAGCCACCTCCTGTCCCCGCAGAGCCATCGTGGCCATGGCGGGGTACAGCCAGGCCACCTCGGAGGTGCTGGTGGGGCTGAGCGCCTACGTGACCTTCATCCAGTCACTGGGACAACTGGTGGCCTTGGACACGGGGCGCATCGTCCGCAGCGTCCTCCTGCAGCAGACGCAGCCCCGCGACGCCGCC
>NW_010202373.1:6296-6517 GCF_000695765.1 Mesitornis unicolor
CCAGCACCGGGGCCATCGTCCTGGCCCCTGCCCTGCAGGCTTTCACCACGGTGCCCCGCGAGGGCGAGCCCCCCTTCAGCGCCGCCGAATTCTCCGATGTCTCTGGTGAGGGACACGGGGACACCGTGGGATTTTGGGGACATCACCCCGCACCCTTCGCTGATGTCCCCCTGTCCTTGTCCACATAGAGATGCGGGCGCTGGCCGAGCTCATCGGGCCGT
>NW_010202373.1:6636-7224 GCF_000695765.1 Mesitornis unicolor
TGTCACCAAGCCCGGTGCCCCTGCAGAAATTGGTCAACGAGAACATGGACACGCTGGTCCAGCTGCGCTCCTGCAAGCCCGAGCAGCTGGCGACGCTGCTGCCCCGTCTCACCTGTGAGGTTTTTTTGGGGAGAGGGGGGCAGCACACGCGTGTGTACACGCATGTACATACGTGTGCGTGCGCACGCGTGTCCCCGCTGACCCCCGTCCCCTCCCGCAGCGGCCGAAAACGTGTCCTGAAGCGCATGACCATCATCGGGGAGATCCTGAGCTTCCGCGCCATGGCCCAGCAGGGCCTGCGGGAGGTGGGTGCCCCCCACCCTATGGGACCCCCACCAAGGTGTGAGGCAGGACCCCCCTGCTGTGAGCACCCACCTCTTCCCTGCAGGTCTTCTCCCACCACTGCCCCTTCCTGATGGGCCCCATCGAGTGTCTGACGGACGTTGTCACCCCCGACACCGACATCCAGGTGGGTCTGGGGAGGGGGACGGGGACACGGTGACACCTCCAGCGGTTGGGACACAGCTGTCCCCAGGCAGGGCTGGTGGCTGCTGTCCCATAGCTGCGTTGTGTGGCGTTGCATGGTGT
>NW_010202373.1:7307-10956 GCF_000695765.1 Mesitornis unicolor
TCAGGTCCCCCTGAGCATCTTCGAGCTGGCATCGGCCGCAGGGATCCCCTGCGAGGTGGACCCCGCGCTGGTCAACGTCCTCGCTGGCAGCAAAACGGGTACAGAGGGGGTCTGGGGACACAAAGGGGGTCCTGTGTCACCTCCCCGGGACCCCCATGAATGTCACCTCCCTCCCTGGCAGATGGCGTGTCCCCAGAGGAGGACTACAAGGTGGCCTGTCTGCTCCTGGTCTTCGTGGCCGTGTCCCTGCCCCTGCTGGCCTCCGACCCCGCATCCGTCTACAACACCGAGGTGGATGGTGAGGCTCGTGTCCCCGTGTCCCCAGTCCTGGCTGAGGCCCCATGGTCCCTCATGGTCACTGGGGTGGGACCCCTGAGGTTGTCGCTGCCCCAAAACTGCAGCTGAGGGTCGGTGGGGACAGCAGGACCCCGGGGCTGGCAGGGCTGGTGGCCCAGAGCTGCAGATAAGGGAGGTGGGCACAGCGAGGACTCTGTGCTGTCCCCAACGTCCCTGTGTCCCCAAGCTCCTTGTGTCCCCAACCTTCCCTTGTCCCAATCTCCCTGTGTCCCCAACCTGTATCCCCAACTTCCCTGTGTCCCCAACCTTGTGTCCCCAACCTTCCCATGTCCCAGACCTCCTTGCATCCCCACTTAACTGTGTCCCCCAACCTCCCTGTGTCCCCAACCTCCTTGTGTCCCCAACTTTCCCATGTCCCTACCTCCCTGTGTCCACAACCTATGTCCTCAAACTTCCCTTGTCCCAAACTACCTATGTCCCCAACTTCCTTGTGTCCCAAACCTTCTTATGTCCCTAATCTTCCCGTGTCCCAAACTTCCTGTGTCCCCAACCTTCTTGTGTCCTCTACCTCCTTGTGTCCCCAACCTGTGTCCCAAACCTTGAGTCCCCACCCTCCCTGTGTCCCCAACTTTCCCATGTCCCCACTTACTTGTGTCCCCACTTACCTGTGTCCCCAACCTTCCCTGTGTCACAGCCTCCCTGTCCCCAACCTTGTGTCGCCAACCTTCCCATGTCCCAAATCTCCCTGCATCTCCACTTAACTGTGTCCCCAACCTTCTTGTGTCCCCAATCTTCCTGTGTCCCCAACCTGTGTCCCCAACTTCCTGTGTCCCCAACCTTGTGTCCATAACCTGTGTCCTCAACCTCCCTGTGTCAAAACCTCCCTGTGTCCCCAACCTTGTGTCCCCAACCTTCCCGTGTCCCAAACCTCCCTGCATCTCCACTTAACTCTGTCCCCCAACCTCCCTGTGTCCCCAACCTTCCTGTGTCCCCAATCTTCCTGTGTCCCCAACCTCTGTCTCCAACCTCCTTGTGTCCCCAACCTCCCTGTGTCCCCAACCTCTGTCCCCAACCTTCCTGTGTCCCCAACCTCCCTGTGTCCCCAACCTTATTGTGTCCCAAATCTTCCTGTGTCTCCAACCTCTGTCTCCAACCTTCCTGTGTCACAACTTCCCTGTGTCCTCAAACTCCCTGTGTCCCCACTTAACTGTGCCCCCAACCCGTGTCCCCGACTTCCCTGTGTCAAAACCTCCCTGTGTCCCCCAACCTTCCCAAGTCCCCAACCTCCCTGTGTCCCCACTTAGCTGTGTCCCCAACCTGTGTCCCCAACCTTGTGTCCCCAGCCTTCCCGTGTCCCAGACCTCGCTGCATCTCCACTTAACTCTGTCCCCCAACCTCCCTGTGTCCCCAACCTTCCTGTGTCCCCAACCTCTGTCTCCAACCTCCCTGTGTCCCCAACCTCCCTGTGTCCCCAACCTGTGTCCCCGACTTCCCTGTGTCAAAACCTCCCTGTGTCCCCCAACCTTCCCAAGTCCCCAACCTCCCTGTGTCCCCACTTAGCTGTGTTCCCAACCTGTGTCCCCAGCCTCCTTGTGTCCCCAGCTTTCCCAAGTCCCAACCTCCCTGTGTCCGCAACCTATGTCCTCAACCTTCCTTTGTCCCAAAGTACCTGTGTCCCCAACTTCCCTGTGTCCCCAACCTGTGTCCCCAACTTCCCTGTGTCCCAAACCTTCTTATGTCCTCTGCCTCCTTGTGTCCCCAACCTGTGTCCCCAACCTTGTGTCCATAACCTGTGTCTTCAACCTCCCTGTGTCAAAACCTCCCTGTGTCCCCAACCTTGTGTCCCCAACCTTCCCATGTCCCAAACCTCCCTGCATCCCCACTTAGCTGTGTCCCCAACCTTCCCAAGTCCCCAACCTCCCTGTGTCCCCACTTATCTGTGTCTCCAACCCTGTGACTCCAACCTTCCCATGTCCCCAACTTCCCTGTGTCACAACTTCCCTGAGTCCCCAACCTTCTTATGTCCTCAATCTTCACATGTCCCCAACCTTTCCATGTCCCAAACCTGTGTCCCCAGTCTCCCTGTGTCTCCAATGTTCCCATGTCCCCAATCCATGTCCCCAACCCAGGCTACACCAACAACATCCACTGCCTGGCCAAGGCCGTCATCCAGGTGGCAGCCGCGCTCTTCACCGTCCACAAGAAGAACATCGAGAGCCACCTCAAGGAGTTCCTGCTGGTGAGGATGGCCTGGGGGGTGGGTGTCACCCCCGGGGGGCACAGGGTCCCCGGTGCTCACCAGGACCTGTCCCCCTGTCCCCCTGTCCGTCCCTCAGTTGGCCTCTGCCAGCCTCCTGCAGCTGGGCCAGGAGACGGACAGGCTGCGCGCCAGGAACCGCGACTCGGTTTCCCTGCTCATGCAACTGGTGGGTAATGGGGGGGACTGGGCTGCTGGGGGGGAGCTGGGGACTGCTGGGTGGGGTTTTGGGGGCTGCTGGATGAGGTTTGGGGTGCTAATCAGTGGATTTTGAGGTCCTACTGGGTTTTGGGGTGCTGCTGGGTGGATTTTGGGGTGCTCATGAGTAGGTTTTGAGGTCCTACCAGGTTTTGGGGTGCCACAGAGTGGGTTTTGGGGTGCTGCTTAGTGGACTTTGAGGTCCTGCTGGGTGGGTTTTGAGGTGCTGCTGGGTTTTGGGGTGTTTCTGAGTTATGGGGTGCCACTGCATTTTGGGGTGCTGCTGGGTTTTAGGTGCTGCTGTAGTCGTTTTGGGGTGCACATGAGTGGGTTTTGAGGTGCCCATGAGTGGGTTGCGAGGTGCTTCTGGGGGGGATTTGGGGTGCTTCTGGGTTTTTGGGTGCTGTTGGCTGGTTTTTGGGGTGGCCATGAATGGGTTTTGAGGTGCTGCTGGGTGGGTTTTGGGGCACTGCTGGGTTTTGGGGTGCTGCTGGGTGGGTTTCGAGGTGCCCACGAGTGGGTTTCGAGGTACTTCTTGGTGGGTTTTGAGGTGCTGCTGCATTTTGGGGCACTGCTGGGTGGGTTTTGGGGTGCCCATGAGGGGGTTTTGAGGTGCTGCTCGGTTTTGGGGCACTGCTGGGTGAGTTTTGGGGTGCCCATGAGTGGGTTTTGAGGTGCTGCTGGGTTTTGGGGCGCTGCTGCATTTTGGGGCACTCCTGCGTGGGTTTTGGGGTGCCCATGAGGGGGTTTTGGGGTGCCCATGAGTGAGTTTCGGGGTGCCCATGAGTGACCCCATCCCAGCTCCATACCTGGGCTCCAGCTCAGCCCAGGCTGCTCCAGCCCCAGCCCTTGCCCAGCTCCGGTTGGGTTTGGGGGCGCCCTAACTCCAGCTCTGCC
>NW_010202374.1:0-6088 GCF_000695765.1 Mesitornis unicolor
GTTGAAGTCCCCTACAAGTACAAGGGCAAGCCATCGTGAGGCTGCTTCCAGCTGCCCATGGAATATTTTGTCTATTTCTTCATCCTGGTTAGCTGACCAAACCTTGGTCTAGAGTTCCACGTTCTGGCCAAACCATGAATCAGTTCCCATGTGGAACTGGGGCTGCTACTTTGCAAAGCAATTACGTATAAAGTCAACACATATATGCCAAACACCATCTTCTGGTGTTTCATATTATCAAGTCTTATAATACCAATTTTAAAATGCTAAAGCAATTGGCAGAGTAATAAACTTATTGCTAGCTTACTGAAGGGACAAGCATAAATGAATCACAGTTCATTGATGCTTATTGTCCTAGTTACAGAATTTGATTACTACGGGGTTTGTCAAACCAGACATAGTGGGTAAAAGCACAAAAAGTAAAAAGCATGTAAAAAATAATTATAGCTAAAAACAATCCCCAAACCACTGGAGATTCTAATAGAGAAATTCCATGGTGATGAGCCCAGTAGGAGAACACCAGCAAGTAACAAGATGGATTTTCTTCTGGTTTACTTTTTAGTTAGTCATTTCTGTAAAAGAAAGAAAACAGAGTTTGGACCTCATGGTCTAGTCACACCTTGACGTTATTGGTTTAAAAGGAAGGGATGATTCATCTAGTATGGATTTGATGATCTTTCCCATGGGCATCTATAGCTACCCATGTATTAAGAGGATGTTTTCACAGTCAGGGGTACCTGTCCCACAGTGGGTAAATCCACCAAAATGGGCTGTCTGGGATAGTGGAGTGGGTTTGTTGGATTTTTGCCTTCTCCCTTCCCAGGTAGAATAGATGAGGGTTTGGGACAAAATTCCGTTAGTCAGGGGCAATAATTTATTCCCCAATGGCTGTTAACCTTAGTCACTGCTTCAGATATCCGTTTTGCCAATCCAGGGTCATGAGGCCTTAAGGCTCGTTTTAGGAGCCTATTAGTGTGTTCCACAGTACCATTTGCCTGAGTGTAACATGGAGTACGGAAAATCCACTGTATTCCTTCATCTCGTGCCCATTCCTGGACCACCCTGACAGTAAAGTGACTCTCATTGTCTCCTTGAATTGATTTGGGTTTAGGCAAGCATCTAAATCACAATTTTAGGCTTTTTACTGCATTATCACCTGTTGCTTGCCAGACTGCTTCTGCTTGAGTCAGTCCCGAAATCACCTCAACCCTCACCAATACATACCTCTTTCTTACTGAGAGATTAAAAAGGCTGATGTAGTCTACTTGTCACAGTCCCTTATTGTCCCTTAACTGTAAGGGTTGGTCTTTGAGAGGGTTATGTTCCCCCAACCAGGTGTGGCATAAGCCACATTGTGAGATGAGTGTGTTACATATATCCCTGGTCACAGACCATCCCCTGCTGACTGCTTCTTTATAAAGGTCTTTACTCCCAGAATGGCCTCATTTAACATGTAGCCATTCTAACAGGTGTTCCCATTTTCCCCCTTCTGCTTCCACTGCTAGTGTGGCTAAATGGGTTAGGGAATCTAATTCATTGTTTAAAAGGCGAGTGGAGTGATTTCCTGTTTGGTGTGCAGCTACCCATCCTACCAGGAAAGATTTCTGTTTAGCGATGTTTAGGACATCTTCCAATTTTTCTCGCTGTCACACTGGTACTTGATTAACATCCCACTGGTTTTGTTCCTAAAATGGGAGCCATTCAGTACATCCCTTGAATACAGCATATGAATCGATGTAAATGAACAATGGTTCTTTGTTTTCTGCTTCTTGTTTCATCACACTCCAAACTGCTATCAACTGTCCTACCTGAGCACTTCCCTCCCCTTCCATTATTATCCAGTCTCTTGAATCAACATGCAGTGCTACTGCTCAGTATTTCCATACCTTGTCCTCCCTTTTAGAGGATGCATCAGTGAACCATACATTCTTTAATTGGGAATCAAATGGAGGAGCAGGTTTTATAACGGAAGGAGGAGGCTCCTGATCTGGGTGATCAGAGGGTGGATCCTTTATTTGAAGCATCCTAGGTGTCCCCTCCTCTATCTGGTGTGTATAACAATAGTGATCTAACCGTGCATACCACTTTCTTATTGTTTCTCGTTGTGCAACTCCCA
Organism: Mesitornis unicolor; assembly: GCF_000695765.1. NCBI lineage: Eukaryota > Metazoa > Chordata > Aves > Mesitornithiformes > Mesitornithidae > Mesitornis > Mesitornis unicolor. Next base: position 2,117 of record NW_010202374.1, read on the forward strand.
CAGGAGGTGGGATTCCAGCTAATATCAGTTTCAAAACCTTAAAGGGTCCTCTTAAAATAATTGATTGTTGTCAGGTGATTTTTTCAGCTTCTTGCAAAGCTAGGCTACCTACAAAAAAGCCCTTCTCCCAGGAAGTGTATCGTTTCTCTGCATCTTTAAAACTGCATGAGTAAAATACTATGGGATGAGTTGGACCTTCAGGTCCACGTTGCCACATATGTATTGATAATCCATGAATTGAAAAACCACACTTGATATGGAGTGGATCTGTTGAGTGTATTGGCCCTAAGGCCTGGTATACCCCAGCCTCAAAAATAAACAATTTTAGGGTTTCCTCATGGACTCGGGTCCAGTCCCAGATGGCTTTTTTTGCTTGTCAAATCATATAAGGGGCATGCTATGATGGAAAAATCTGGAATGTGTTTTTTCCAAAATACCAGTAGGCCTAGGGCATATTGTAATTCCTTCTTATTTCCCGGTATTTTTACTTGCTCAAGGGTAGTTAAAGTCTCGGGGGAATACATACTGTTCCTCCCCTCCACCAAATTCCTAGGAATTTTACCTTGAGAGAGGGAAGCTGTACCTTTTCTGTTGGGATTTGGAGTCCTAAACTTTCCAAATGACTAATTATCTCAGATTGGGTTTTTCCAACTTCAGTAGCATCAGAGCCACCAATCAATATATCATCAATATATTGATATATTTTGATCTCTTCTTTGGGAGTGATTTGGGTAAGCTCTTGTGCCAGTGCATGGTGGGCAACGGTTGGGGAGTGACAGTATCCCTGGGAGAGATGTGTAAAAATTAATTGCACGCCCTCCCATGTAAAAGTGAAATGATCTCTATCTGCTTCCTGTAAGGGAATCATAAAAAACATGTCCTTAACATCAGTGGTTGCTAAAATTTGATGGGCTTGCTCCTGTATAGTTGCAATTAATTCAGCTATATTAGGCACAGCAGCTGTCAAGGGACCTGTATTGGCATTCAGGCGCCAATAATCAATTGTCAATCTCCACTTCCCATTTGGTTTTTGAACTGGCCACACAGGGGGGTTATAGGGTGAGTGACTGGGGATAATTATCCCTTGTTCTTGCAGCTCAGCTATTACAGGAGTTATTCCCTTTCAGGCCCCTAAGGGAAGAGGATAGGGTTTGACATTTACAGTCCTTGATGGAGGGAGTGCAAGTGCTGACAGAAGCAGTCTCAAGGAGGCTGCAGGGTGTCTGAACACCCACTCTCTTCCTCCCGAGTCTACCCAGGCACAGCCTTTAAGTACCACTTTAAAATAAAGTTAGTTACATTTCAAGACATGTATGTCCATCTATTAAAAACAACCCCTCAATTACTTTTTGGCCAACCCAATATGTCTCAAACATTGTGGCAAGACAGGTTCTGCAAGTCCAGTTTAGCAGTGATAAGAAAAGCAGTTAAGCGTTAAGTGTGGGAAGCAGAAGGCATCTGCCTGCTGAGGTGCGTCTGTGTGGAAGATGCACAGTTCTGTGTTGCCAGGCAAGACAACTCACTGTATATGGCCAGTCATGCAGTTTATTTGGGGAAGGGGCTCACGACCACCACCTCCCAGAACAGAGCATGCGCAGTAGACCAAGAGTTACACAAGTCATTGAGGGACTGGACTGTATAAAAGGTGAGCAACTCGGGGAGCCACATGCGTGCCCACCACCAGAGGAGCTACGCACAGATCCACCACTGGAGGATTACCATGTCTGTCATTGTCATCACAGATTGTCGCGGGATCCAAGAGTGGTGATATTTTTTCTTCTCTTTCCTTTCACCTCTCTTTTCTCTTTTTTTCCTTCTTATAAAGGTTTCCAATAAGAACCCACATTGCCAATGTGTTGCATTTTCCAAGCTCAAGTTGTTTACCTTTTCCAAATTCAAGTAGTTTATAAATAAAATGTTTAATTGATCGTTTTGAAAGGATTGATATCCTTGGTCATCCCAAGTTGATACATATAAGTTTTTACTCATATTTTTATTGTGTTATATAGAAGTGTCACTTGTATTCTTTTCCTAGCTTCATTTGCACAGTGTTACATGTCACTTCTTGCCTGGTGAGATCAAATAGGCCTCGAGATGGTCTGTTAAGCTTTCTGGGTACATCCCTGATAACAGTGGCTCAAGACACTAAGATAAGTGCCAAAGAGGATGCCAGTGTCAAGATAAGTGCAACTAGGAGCTGGTTTAAACTGACATTCCAGGACCAAAGAATGGATGAGCTAATGTCAGGACCATGTATGGCCAAAGGAAACCCAGAGTTCAACTAACGGACAATGTGAGGAAGACTATGCACAACCACCAGAGAGGGAGAAGACCCTAACCCTAATTTTACTACGCATGCTTGGACTATGTAAATAAATTCCAGAAACTCATTAGCATGAGACTGCCTTTTCCAGGAAATCTGATGAATATGTATGTTTTTCCTACATATAAATTGGTGTGTTTTATTAACTCATTGCAGCACTCAATGAGGAGAATCCCCCGTGCTGCCCAGCTGTAATAAAGACTGCCTGCTTAATAAAAACTTTGTTGTTATTGAATTTTTATCTCGGAACCCTTGCCCAGCCACACCTAGCCTATCACTTCGGTGAGGAGTGTTAGAAAGCAAGGGGGTTTGGAAGCTTCAAATTTTGTTTCAGTTTGGTGTCATTTCACCTTAATTTAGCCTGAGGGGATTTGCAGAACCTTAGTTGCTCTCCATCTGCCTCTGAGGTGGAACCAGACAGGGTGACAGCTGACAGCTCTGGGACATTAATGATGATTTATTTAAGACTCTGCACATAATGAAACCGATCTAGCAGAGGGATGAGAAAGTTCAAACCCTCAGAAAAGGGTGGGATTAGATGGCTGAGCCCTCTAATCTGTGGTTTCACCTCCTCAGAGAGCTCAGCCAGGCTAGAGGGCTATGCAAACAAAGCTCAAGTATGCTACCTGCTGTAGATGCTGCGGGAAGAGAAAAACTGCTTCCCACACAGAGGAAATGTAGGTTTCTCAGTGCTTTTAACACCCCACCAAAGAAAATTAGTCTACAAGCAGCCAAAAGGTTCACAATCCGGAAGAATAAGCACACCATTCACCGAATCTTCGTGCAAAGGAAAAACCTCTTAACACCAATGTAGCATTAAGAAGCAGGCATTCTTTATTCGATGTCAGGTGTGAGGGGCATTATTTATTCCATCCAAGGTTGCACGGGTACAGTCACTTTTCTTAGCATATTTATACACAAAAGTTTCAGGATTTCGCAATCCAACTTACAATGATTGTTTGCAATTTAAATGTAATTATAACGCATTTAAATATTTGCTTAATGATTCTCAAATCAACTGCGCTTGCATACAAGAGGTCTACAAGGGGTCTTTTGGTGGTCTCTGGTGGTCCCTGGCACTCTTAATGTTCTTTTTTAACTTTATTTATTAATTCCTTGGTTTCCCTTATCAACCAGTGTCTCCTAGTTTACCCACAGTTCTTCAAAATGTACTAGGATGTATCAGGGTGCCAGGATGTTTCGGCTCCAATTACTAAGTTGGATCCAATTATAAAGAAAACATGTCCTTGAGTGCATTTCTGCTTGAGCCCCCTTGTAACAATATCAGGTCCAGTCCCCCAGCATGACTCTCCCAACCAAACTACAACCCAGCATCCTCAGTACTCCCATACCAATTTGCCTCCAGCCCTCCTCTGCGCACCCCAATACTCCTATCCTTACCCAGCTCCCCCTAGTTGAGCCCCCATGAGCCTCTTACCCTTATCATAGAATCATAGAATGTATTGGGTTGGAAGGGACCTTTAAAGATCATCTAGTCCACCCCTCCTGCAGTAAGCAGGGACAAGTTACTAGATCAGGTTGCTCAGAGCCCCTGACCTTGAATCTCATCTCTCATCTCATCTCATCCTCATTCTCATTCTCCCCAGGGCTTCCTGAGAGCTCCAACACCAACAGCCCGGTCCGACCGC
>NW_010202375.1:0-31850 GCF_000695765.1 Mesitornis unicolor
CTTCCTGAACCCATGTTGACTGGGCCTGATACTGAGGGTTCTGGGATAAGGACACACTCTGAATGTTTGCATTCAATAAATCAGCTGGGAAATGATTAATGTTATTTGTTTTTAAAGTTAATGCCCTTACCAATTAATAGGCAGTTCATAGCTTTTTTGGAACTATTATTTCAGGCTGCCTTCAGGAAGAGGTTGCTGCATTTGATTCGCATCTGCAAGTTTCTCCAGCAAACATCAGTGATATAAACTTTTATTTGCAATTAAAGTTTAGATTATGAAACACTTTGAGTATGACTTCACTAGTTACCTCACATCTGAAGTAAAGACTGCAGATTGCATGCACAAGGGGAGATGCTGTTTGGGACTGCGATACAGCCCGTGAATACACAGGCAGCTCACAGCAGGGAGCACCCACCGTTCTCCTTCCTGATCTCTACAATTAACTCAGCTCCCCAGGCCAATTCTAGCATGCAGAGAGTGATGTTACCATCCTTCATCCCCATGACTCACACAGAACATCCATGGCACATGATGTGGAAGTCACGGAGCCTCTTGGACTTGCTCCAGTACTGTTGGTACTCAAACTTGTTCAGAAAAATAGATGTAAAGCTGAAGAACCCTGCCTTTGAGTGCATATATGAGGGGACTCATATAAGAAGTTGATAAACTTCTGTTGGCAGCTGAAACAGAATACAGAAATACAGGATGAAGATGAAATGAGCCCATCTATCCATCTCCCCTTCAAAGTGCATCAGCCTGATAGATGCTCATCTGACAGACTACTAACAAAGCCCTGATTAGGAGGATTTCTCTGACCACCTATGCCAGTGCTCTGCTTTCAGATTATAAGAAGGCTTCTCCAAACACCAGGTAGTGTTTAACCTTTGCTGGATTTCAGGCTCAGACCTTTTTTGAATTTACAATATTTTGCACTCAACATCTTTGATTTCCTGTTGTATCAGCTGCAAAGCCAAAAATTATGCACAGTTAAGAGCCTCCTAAGAGCTGAAGCTGTATGAGCAAATTCAAAACAAATGGACAATTCTTAGCCACTGTTTCACTGCTCATTTTGCTTCAAGAAACAGCTACCAGGAAAAAAGGAGGACTTGAGGGCAGCTTTTCTTGACAATTGTTTACTTTGAAGGTCCTGAATAGTTTCAGATTTTTTGGGCAAGTCAAGCGGAAGAAGTTAAGTGCACCCAGCTGTAGTACAGAAAATTGGGGAGTGCTGCAGTCCAGGTAGGAAATAAAACCCATGAGCAATACTCTTTTAAGTGGAGGGCACACAAAGTAGACTAAATCATAGGATTACTTGCGATTGATGTAGAGAGAGGAGCCCATCTTGCAATTTTGGGTGCTTGCTGAGTCTCTGATAAAAGACAAGGCTGCACCTGAGATCTGAGGAGGAGGAAGCACAGGGAGAGAAGGAGTGAGGAATGATGTATGGGAAGACCCAGCTATAACTCTTGACAAAACAGTCACAATTTGCTGAGTAAAAAGATGTCTGTGATTGCAGAATTTGGTGACTGGGAGGAAAAAAGAGGAGCCCAGATGCTACCAGATGGGACTCATGTCGTGGAAGGAAACCCTCCCGAATTTCTGAATACAATGACTATTTGGAAAATGCCTGATGTCACCAGCTTCTGGTACGTGCCAAGGATGGCTCCTTATCTGAGCTCGTCACCCACAGGGACAGGGTCTGACTGGCTCCATCAAGCTGCAGGTACTTGCAAGGCTGGTGCTCACACTGTGGCAGCTGCTCTGGGCCCGTGTGGGTGTGGACCAAGCAGTCATGGGAGTGTGCAGCAGGGGTGATGGGGGCAGAGGGTGCACAGGGCAGACTGCTCGACCTCACCGGGTGCTCTGTACGGAGTGACACGTGTGCCACTTCACTGGACATTTTTGTAGAGCACGTTTACGCCTGCGGCACAAAACCAGCTGGGTGTCCTGAACTTTTAAACGGGTATAGGCTGCATCTCTGATGACAGATTTTCACTTACGGACTCCCAGGTAATGGATGATGAAGACGAATGGCCATGTTATGTAATTTAAAGTGAATTTTGCCTGTACGGCACAGCTAAAATAAATGTGCTCATTTCCACAAAATGGCTGATCTGTCACATTAACCTGAGTCGTCATCATCTCTCCAATCGCGTCTAATAGTGGGAATTGGAGATCTGATTTTTTTAAAAACTGAATTTATCATATCCTTAATTTTCATCTCATATGAAGAGGCAGCTTTAATGCTTGTTTGTTTAGATCCCAGCCAGTGCTTTCCCTCAGACGAACCCAGCACGGGCAGGGTGAGGAGCTGCTCCAGCTGCAGCCATGCATCCACACTGCTTGCCTGGGGGGGAAGCATCGCCAGTGCCTGCTGGTGCTGGGCATGTCGGATCTCATTGAGCCGAGGCTCACCCTGCCTTTTGCCTAAAAGCAGAGAGACCTTGTGCTGGTCCCTGATGCTGTTCATGTATTTTATCTGCAAAACAATGGTATGGTTCCTATCCTCTTCCATGCAGCCCACCATGAACATGTAACCTCTATGCAATTACATTGATCAGTGTTAATCCTATAATTTAATTCTTTATCAGCTGAATTCTGTGTTGGTTTTCCTATTATTTTCTGTGACTGATTTCAGATTACAGACCTGCTTTCCTTCATGGGGTGTGGCAAAGTAAAATGCCTCGCCATCTCCTTCAGCTCCCTGTTGTCTCTGATGCAGTCAAAATTAATAAAGGCCAGATATCTCCTTGTTAGCTCACGGGATGCTGGGGGTACCTTGTCTGGTGTGATTAGTTTAGAAGTGCTTCTCAGCAAGAGATTGCATTTAACCCTCCGCAGCAGCGAGGGGAAACACTCCACAGCTCTTCTGGTGCGCCAGCACATCCTCAGGCTCCTTCCCACACAGCACATAAATATTTCTGCTCCTGTCTTCCCTGCCTCATTATTAGCAATTTTATCATCTCCGTCTAATAACAGTCCTGCTGACTTGTTTTCTTTGATGAATCCTCTGCCTCCCTCCCCAGTGGGAAGTCACTGGCTGTCGTTATCTGCATCTCAAAGAGCTGGAGAGATGCTTCTGGTAGTGGTGTTTCCCAGACTGCAGTCCAGCCCCATGCTCACTCCTTCTTGGCTCTCTAGAGCCCACTCTCAGAGTGCCTGGATGGAACAGGTACCCATAGGTGGGCTGCAACCCCCAGTCCTGCTCACTGTCTTGCTCACCAGCTCCTACTGCACTGCTGTGGACTCCTGTCCTTCTGCTGCTGCTTGGTTCCATCCTGGCACATGTGAAGGTGGTTGCTGTGGCTGCAGAAGATGCTAAGCCAGAGACCAGGCTGCCAAAATAAACTCCTGTGCAAGGGGCAGATCCGAAGGTGAGGTGCTTAGCACAGTGTAAAGGGCTAGAAGAGCAGCTGCTGAATGAATGAGAGTTTGCAGAAGCTGAGCTGAAACAAGCTGCTTTTCTCCCTGGCAGATGCCCACGGCTAAGAAAAGGCTGCATGTGTCTGGGGATGTGTGATCCTGAGCCGTGGTACATGCCCATGTCCAGCACTGGCTCTGGCTTTGTGATCTCCCTGGAGAGCCTTTGCATTCACACAGGGTCTGCATGGCCACGGGCTGGGAGGAGACAGGGGTACAGCCCACACCCCTCCCCTTGCAGCCTTGAGTACTGCAGGGCTTCTGCCAGCGGCAGGGCAGAGGTCTCCTCTATCCAGGATTTGGTCCATGTCGGGAAGGTAGTAATGAAAAGCACTGCAAAATGGCACGTTGGTTCCTTGCACAGTGCAAGCAAACAATGTTGGTTGTTAAAAGGAAAAATTATTTAAGGGCAAATCTTTAAAATTTGTTTTATGGAATTAAGCAGTCCCGATCTGTCACTTGCAGAGTGCCCTGCAGCACTGGTGTAGCTGGAATGAGGCATGGGGGCTGCAGCCTGGGACATGGGTGGGGGACAGCAGGGATCTCTTTGTGGACGGGGACAGTGTGTCTGATGGGCCCTGTAGCCCCGGCACCCAGCCACCCATCCCAGTGCTCCAAGTTGTGTTTGAGCAGAGGGACCCTTGGTGTGAGGAGGGCTGGGGATGGCTTTTTTGCCTCCTCTGCCCTTTAGGAGGAGCACTCAGTGCTGCGCGCTGGGGTGTGAATAATACAGGTCCTGGTACAGAGAAAAAGCAGAGATTTCCTGGCTTTGCAACCCAGTCTCCTCCTTCCCATCCTGTCTGTCAAAGGCTGAGCTCTCTATCTGCTCTGCCGCCTCCTTCCAGGGGCCACTCCATCACTTTTATATCCATTTCTGAGGCAAAGCATTGTATCATAAAACTCACACAATTGTTCTTGCCCTCACACTAGCCTGCACTCTGGATCCCACTGTGCTGGTTTGCCTTTGCTGGGAGCTGAGCTTGTTTCTGCCTGCCCTCCCTGCCCTGCAGCGGGCTCAGAGGCAGTGGGAGCATGGGGCTTCACCCAGGAAACCTCAGCCCTCCTGCCGTGGTGAGGTGCTGGTGGGATGGCCATGCAGGGGGCGAGGGAACGGTTAAATGGCTTTTTATTCAGTGCGTATCTTCCCTGTAACAGGACCATTATTTCATAGCAACTTATTCCTTCCATTGAAACCTTCGAATAATTTCCCTTTATAATCAAACTTTTCTATCCCTAAATCAGTTTTATAACCACCTTGTTATAACTTGAAACTCAAAATGAAAAATTTCTGTTATAAATAATTGGGCTGTGCCATGAATACTGAGCATACCAGTGGATTTCAGAGGACTGGTTAACAGGGACGTCCTCTGCCACCTTCCCCAGGGACGTGGCTTGCCTGGTTAGCTTGTCTTCTTCACTTGGGGTGCAGACAGGAGAGGGATGGTGGGTGGGTCAGTCTTTGCCAAGCTCTAGACCTGCTCTTGAGTTAGTAGGAGACACTGTGCCACTGCTTCAGGCTGTGCTTTTTAACCAGCAGTGATGCTGGCACTCACTCAGCCCGGGAGCTGAGGGGTGCCCACCAGCCTTCAAGCATGGCTGTCCCCAGAGGGACCACCACTAACAAGGGGCAACCCCACATTAACAGTGTTCCTAGGTGCCCTGTCTGTGTTCTTCCACCTCGTTTCTGCCCGTCGGATGGCTCCTGAGCAGGGCTGTGGCATTGCGGGATCGCTGCCCATCCACAGCTCTTCCGTGCCCTGGGCCAGGGACCATGGCACCCGGTGCTGTGAGACCTCCAAAACCTGCCTGAGGAGCTTTGGTCTCAGCCACGTATCCATCAGGCTCAAACTGCACTGAACTGACACAAGGTAGAAAAGACTTTTTTGCCCCAGTCTCCCCCCTGGACATTGCAATGGTCTGTCTGTCTCTCCCAGGAGCAGCGTATGTCTCCAGGAGAGCTCCAGCCACCTCCTCATTTTTAGGTGTGTGTCAAGAAGGAATTTGTTGCTTGCTTGCAGCTTGTGTGATGGTTTTATTTAACAGATTCATAGGGTGTAAAGGCAGAGAGATGCATTAGATCATCAAAGTTGATTTCTGGTAAATCACAGGCCATTACATTTCACCAGGTTCATCATGTAGTGCATCCAGTGACTTGAATTTGACTGAAGCACATCTTTCAGAAAGATCTCTTCAGGCCACTTTCAGTGGTGGTTAAATGCTTTCCTTCCCCAAAAGTGTCTAATTTATAATTCCAATGTTGCTGGCTTCAGCTTTCAGCTCTTGTTCTGCCTTTTGCAGCAGAGTCACAGAGCCTTTATTGCACAATATTTTCTCCCTCTGAAGGTATTTAGGTGCAATGACGAAGTCACCTCTCAGTCTTCTTTTTTAAAAACTAACCAGCTTGAAGCCTCTAAATCTCTGCATGGAAGGTATTCTTTCTAGCCCTTAAATCAACTTTGCAGCTTTTTTTTTTGCACCTCTCTGATCTTCCAACTCTTTTTTTTTTTTTAATTTAAGCAAAGACCTATACAAATGCCATAATTTAGCAGAACATGGTGTTAAACTGAAGAGAGAATAATAGACCAATTCCAGGCTCTAGTGAATGGCCCATATGCCTGCCACCCAAACAAATAATTACAGAGCTGTAAATGAGGTGCGGGCAGCTCGTTTATCCCTGAGCTCCCTCAGCAGCTCCTGGTTGCCAGGAGACTGGTTAAGGTGGAAAGGACCGGGGGAGCCCACTGGAGCAATATTCACGCTCCATGCATCCAGCCCTCCTCGCTCCTCCCAGGCTCCAGCTGCTGGGGCATGGAAAAGTTGCTAGCAACTCCCCATAGGGAGCCAGCATGTCCCTGTGAGACCTGGACACATACAGTCCCAATGCTTGGTCTTCACATCTATACTGTTTTACAAAAATTGCCTTTTTAATTTTATTTTTTTTTCACTTGCCATGTGCATCATCTTAGCCTGGGCTACACTGTCACAACTGACCTGAAATCATCTCAGGAAGGAAGTCATCCTCTGAAGGTGAAATTGAGAAATTCAGTCCTCTGTAACAGTCTCCAAATGACTGTAACTCTTGCCCTGCCTCAGCCTTGTCTGCGCCTTCATAGAGTCTCCTATAGAAAGCGTCCCTGGAGACACAAACCCAACTGCCCCTACTTAGCACTTCCAACAAAGCCATGCCAAACTGTCCTACCTGTCCCCATGGAAATCCAGTGTCACCTTTCCTGGTCTTCGCAGGAAAGTGGAAAAGCAAAGTGTGGCTGCTCCAACCAGTTAACAATGCTCCACAGGCTCCTTAGCAGCCTCCTTCAGAAGACCAGAACTCCCACCCTGCCCAAAAGCAGGTCTGACCTGTAACGCTTGCACTCTTTAAAGGAGACAACTAGCCCTTAGGCACCCAGTGAAAGAACGGGTTCTCCAGCAGTGAGATACTTCTTTTCCCTGAGCTGGGTTATCTCTCCAAGAGATATGCTCCATGTGCACCTCAGGTGATGGGCCAGAAGTCACAGTGTGCAGCTCCCTGGTGGGCACAGGAGGTCAGACCTTATGAGCATCCCTGTCCCTTCTGACCATCTGTCACTCTGAATGTATTGTGGAGGGACTCCTGCATCACGTGCTGTCCTCATACAGGCGCTGAGGTTCAAACTCTGGGGATGCAGCAAAACACACAGGAAGAGGTTATGCAGAACTGCCCTCCAGTTTACCAGATGGTGGGAATCATGGTGCAGTGTCATTTACTCCTGTGCTTTTACAGGCGTGTGATGAGGAGTCAAACCAAACTCTGAGAGCTCTCCCTCCATCCCACCTGTGGAAGCTCTTGAGGTCATTGCCTCTGGCTCAGCTCTCATGGGAATCACATTGTTGACTGACAAGTAGTTTCCTTTAAAAACAGACTGAGATCCAGCCAAGGAAAACCTGAATCCTGAAGACTATATGTTCCTCAGTGCCTTTGCTAATCCCAAGACAGTGAGTTGATCTGCTATCCATCACAGCTGAAGACAGGTATGATAATCACAGTTATTAAGCATGACTATTTGATAATTAAGGGAAGGACAGAATATGAGAGACAGAACATGAATGGCAAACAGTGGCTGCAGCCATTACCTCTGAGAGCTGGTAATTGAGATGTGTGGGCAGAAAGCATGTGTGTCCAGGGGCTCCCTCCGCTCCTGCCAGCCTGGGACAAAGCATGTCTTTTTCTGGAGCTGTTGGTGAGTTCTCCCTTATGCTTTTTAGGCAATTAAAGGAGCTTAGAGATGGGCACAATAGCCAAATTCAAGGGCTGGAGAATCCTCTTTGCATATTTCACATCATCTAAATAGTATCTGCATATGCAAAGTTGCATAATCTCAGCTAAATCCAATGCAACCAAAGAGAGCATTTAAATCAGTTACTTAAAAGAAGTCACTCAAAGGAGCAGCCTTGAAAGCCACCAAATGACTGGATACTGCAAGTCCTAAATCCGAATTAAATCCTACTATTTCTCTCTCTTCACCAAGATTAGCTCAAGTCTTTTCTCAAGGAACACATGGTCCAAGCAAGTTGGTATTTAACAGGAGAAGCTGTTAATACCTTCAATTACAACAGCATTTCATTATCCCATTAAATTCATTACGAGAATACACTAACTCTGATTCCTTGCCAGAATATTGACAACTTCCTATTGCTCCCAGTGCTGAAGAAATAATGTGGTGTGTCCCATTAAAAACCTGATGTGTCACGACCCCTCTTTGTTCACCACTCTCTGCTTTATCTGTCTGGCCACTGCTTACCTGAAAAACATTGAACTGCGTAAGCTAGAAGGAAAATGCGGTTTCTGTCATCCTTTGCCCTGCATGGCTCGTGGATATGGAGCACATTTGTGTGTGCGCAGTGTAACCCTCATCGCTGCTGGTGCTGTGGTGGGAGCATCCCAGAGCATCTTCAGAGTGTTCACTTCTCTCCTGACTTAGTCATAGTCTAAAATATCCCTTGAGTTCATCTGAAATTAAAAGGAGTTGGCATTTTTCTTTGTTTGGGGACAAATCTCTGTTCTTCCTATGATTCCTCAGTGTAACTACCCTTTTTCAGAAAATTAATTCTTAGAGAGTTTTGAAACACAATGATCATTGATCACTACAGACATAGCAGAGGAAGGTCCCAAGCGGCTGAGGGGCTTTTTGCCACCCAGATAAGGCAGCTCAGGTACCAGGGGTCTGTGTGCCAGCTGAGGCACCCACAGCACCTTTTAGATTAGGACTGGGACCACTTCTGCTCTGCTCTGTCTTCAAACAGTGCTTGCTTTAAGATCCAATTATAACATCAGATGGCCTTGCCACACTTGTACACATCCATCTCTTGCACTAAGAACAAAAGAAATGGGAGTTATTATTTCAGGCCTACACATGGAAGAAGATAATTTGTAAATAAATACCTCTGAAGCTCTGAAGGAGCTTATCAAGGAAAAAACACCCAGAAAGCTTTTGACCTTTAAGCAGAAACATGAATTTAGATGTAAGAAAGGTCTTCTGCAATACATTCTCCAATTCTAACTGTTCTACTTAACATTTGAGATATAGAGATGTTAGCATGCTTATGAAATGGATTCATTTTAATAAGAGTCATTTTAAAGCTGCACAGAATAGTCTTGAAAGGAAGGCTTTTTTTTTTTTTTGCAAGCTTGGATAAAAGTTATTTCACTTTTATGATGTCGTTTACAGCTTCTGGTAAGGATGTCTGAGGTCATCCTTTTTGATCCTAAATAAAGCACTTCTCTCTTCCTAAAGATGGGCTCTTCTAAGCCTTAAATATGTGTGATTTTTTTTCTCTTGTTATAGTGCTACTCCTGTGTCTGAGATCCATCATGCTTTTAAGAGGGCAAACTTGCAATTGTTTCTTTCTGACCCAAAATTTCTTGTGGTATCATTAGGCTCATGTGGTACATTTACAACATGCAATTAAAGATCCCGGTAAAAAATTCTGCATGAGGCACAGCTCCCAGTGACAATGCTGCATAGTTTGCTTTCAAACTATGGCACAAAAGACAGTAGGATATATGGCTTCAGCAAGGTGGAGGTACTGAAAGCAGAACTGCAGACACTGTGTGAATACAAGAGGGAAATGGCACGTTACAGAGACCAAAGGCGCACTGTCTGTGCCGCAGCACACCTACTTGCACGGATCCCACCCTTTGAGGGGACTTGTCCCTGCTCAGCAATGGCAAAGTGACACTGCATGACTCAGTGCTAAGCTCATATTTCCCTTCAGATGTCTCCCATGAGGTTTATTTTGGTCCTGACCCCTCCATGATTCAGGTGGTCCAGCCTCGTCTGAGTCCTTCCATAGCTCCTGCCCTGGGTGCCATCACTGATGCTGGGGTCACAGCCATGTGGCCTCCGTCTCCTCTGACCATGGCTCCCACTCCCACTGCTTTCATGGGACTGCAGGCACAGGTGGCCCTGCGGGAACTCCTACCATGGGAAGAGCAAAGAGGTGGGGGACTCTCGGCGTGGGCCAAGGACAGCCGTGCAGCACCAGGTGAACGTGGGCCCCTTCACCTGCTGGCAGTGGTGGACGGATTCCCACTGCTCTTGGCTGGCCGTTCCTGCCGCCAGCAGGCAACACATCTGCAGACTTCACATACAGCAGTGTGAAGCCACCAGCTGAGCTGAAACCAGCTGCGAGACCTCTTGGCTTCGCAGCCCCAGACATCCCTCAGCTCTGTCCTGCCCTGGGCACTTATTCCCTCTCTGATTTTATTCCCTGCACCACCCGGTTCATCCCTTCCCCTGTGCACCATCATCTCCTTCTCGCTGATGTCCCATCATGCTGTCAGTGGGACCCTGGGCACAGGAGCGAGCAGAGCTGATGGCTGGTTGGCAGAGATGTGCGGCTCCTGAGGGCCAGTGCTGCTGGCTTCGAGCAGCATTAAGAAAAGCCAAGACCATAATGAACCCAGTGGCATGAAAGATGTTTTCCAGAGTCACAGACACACTTTCTCTATTCAGCTGGTGTCTCCCTGCTGCGTTCTCACCTTCTGGTTATTTGTTAGAGGGGTGCTGCTAGGGCATTTGTCATAACTTCACAGCTCATTGCTGCAGCGCCTGTCATCGGTAATTGCTCCTTCAAGGCGTGACAACACTTAAATCTATTTCTCCACTGAATGTCTTAGTTACCTGCACTCTGCCATTGCTGGGTGGCTGGTGGTGCTGCTGGGAGGATTTGGTATGGCTGCTCTGGGGTGCTGGGCTGGACACCTTTGGGTGCAGAAGGTGGATAACCTTGGGCTGACCCAAAAGCTGGGTTCAGCGAGCAGCCTGTGCAGAGACACAGCTATTCCCAGTCCTTGGGATGAGTGACCAGGTAAATAGGAGGCACATTTCCTCATCTACTAAAAACCCAAGAATAACAGATGTGCGAGGCCAGTTTGCCTGGAAACACAGGCTGTAAGCCTTTGCTTGTGGTGGCTGTAGCAAATCACTGGGACACCCTCCTGACGCTATCAGCTCTCAGGGGAAAGCCTCACTCTATCAATCCCATCATGGGCAGTATTCGGCCCTATATTCTGTCTCTCCACTTTCTGTACAGGCGTTTGAGAGTGGCCCAGAGGCTGCTGCAGTGACTGGTAGCAGGGCAGTAGGGTATCCCTATTGACTTTGCTGGTATCTGACCACCCCTGGGGAGATGAGGACCACCCCGGGAGCAGAGCAGCTGTGACTCTGCCAGTGGGACCTTGGGGTCCAGTAAGGAAGAGTGATTAAGTGCTGGGGACATGGAGTGGGATGCAGTGAGGGGGCTTCCAGACTGATTAAGGGATAGGAGGAGGTGGGGTGGCTAGTGAAGGGTCTGTGTGAAGGGGCCAGTGGTATGGACTGGGCTGTGGAAGGTGAGATAGGAGGGAGGTGAGTTTAGAAGCAAAGACTGTGGTGGGTGGGAAGCTGGGAAATGAGGTGGAGGGGGCAGTAGGGCTGTGCAGGAGGGATGAAGGAGAGGAGGAACCAGAGGGGAGGTGCGTCTGCATTCCCACCCTGGCCAAGGGGAAGGGTCCACCACACTGCTGCCATGGCTGTTTGTCTCTACAGACCCCTCTGAGACTCATTAATCCCTTGTGCCCATGAAGGCATTGGCTGTGCCGAGCTCAAAGCATCTGCACGCACAGGCATTTGGGAGGGGCAGGCAGTGATGGTGTGCACGTTCTGCAGTGTGTAAAGTATCTGCAACCAGGCAAAAGGTGTGATTTATGCTGCACGATCTATAGCATAAATAAAAGCCTCTGACATATTCTAATTGGGGTGCTGGGAGCATCTCGGCAGTTCTGAGATGGTTCTGCAGTTTTGTGTAAATGCCTCATCAAAGTGGTAATGTATTCTAATTATTAGCAGAGCACTGGCTGCCTCATGAACCCGTAATATTTTGTGGCATGTGACATTACAATGAAAATGTATGAATAACAATTTTTCATTTAAATTACCAGCTGTATGATCAATTTTTTTGTAGTATTATGAGGTTTGGGGTAAATACTCCATAAATATGTAAATAACTGGTGATGTTGTTGCATTAGGTAATTGCAGGAGGACGCGGCTTGTGACACAGATGAGCCAGGAGCAGGCCTTGTTTCTTTTGAACACATGGTGGTGGTGGCTAACTGGGTCTTGCATTTGCTCCCCAGTGTCTGAGATCCCACCCTTGGAGGACTCCTGAGACACCTTCTCCTGCACTGTACCTTTTGCGCCCACTTTTCCCACCTGAGCTGTGCACTGGGCATCCCGGGCATTCATCACAGCAGTGATCTTGGGTGCAGAGATGGAGGACTGGAGGGTGACTGGGTCCAGTCCCACTGAATCACTGGGCCCAGTCCTGCTGGTTCTGTGGGATGCAGTCACCTGAAGAAACTCTTCTTGCTCCTTCTTCAGAGCAGCTTGGGGGTCTGCCCTCCTCTCATGGAGGAGACCAAAGGAAAGGCTGTGAGCAGAAACCCAAATATTTTTCATATCAGCCCAAAATCAAGATATTTGTCCTGAAAACAAAATTAATTTAGGTTTTCTTTTTTTTCTTTATTTGTTTTCTTAAATTATTTTTTCCTTTAAGTAAAACATCCCTGTGTTATCAACACTGTTTTCAACACAAATCCAAAACATATCCCCATTCAAGCTACTGTGGAGAAAATGAACTGTATCGCAGTCAAAACCAGCACTGTGCCCTGGGGCAGGATGCTCCAGTCTTGGCTTGCTCTTGCCTGGGGAACGCGAGCATTGCCATAGGAGGTCTGGCGGAGGGCAGGGAAGCCTGGCCAGTGGTTCATGTGGGAGGAGGTGAAATGTGCTTTTATGAGTCGATTTTTACAGTGGAAGTACGAGAGGAGCTTGAGACTTTAATTAAAACATGAAGGAGAACAGAGTGCGTCCGCACCAGGGAAAGGTGAAAACAGCAGCACTTTTATTAGGAAAATTATATCTCTGGAAGAAAACAGCATGAGTGCAATCTCCTGGAGGGCTTGGGGTCAGCGTGAGAGCAGGGAGAGAAGAGTTCCCAGAGTGGTGATGAGCCAGAGTGGTGAGGGAGGAATTGCAAGAGCCACAGCAGCAGCTGCTCATGGTCATGAACATCGTGCTGCGTACGCTGAGCTGCCTTCAGGGCTGAGCCAGCCCTGGTGCCTGGTGCCAGCTCTGCCATGTCTGAACAGGAGCATCCCTCCAGGGCAGGAGCTGTGCAGGGTCCACCTGAGCCCACGTGCAGCCTCCCATGCTCCACAGCCTCTGCCACCACGTTTCCTTCCCAGTCACCACGATGTGGAGGGGGACGGGATGCCGCAGCTTCCAGAGCAGTGGCTGGGAGCATCCTGCACTTGTGAACCGGGCCTGTCACTCACAGTGTTGTACCTCTGTGTCCACACACGTGGGGATGGCAGCTGGAGGACTTCATGATACTGCCTGCTCTGCTGAAGGTGCCAGCAGATATTGCCACAGAGTCATCTCATCCCCTTGCAGCTTGTTGCTGTGACTTCTTTGCTTCCCCCAGGACCTGGGGGGTTGCCCAGGTCTGGTTTCCCACATTGTCCTCTCTGAGGGTGCCAGGATGCTTCCTGCTCCCCTGTCACCTCCCTGTGCTCAGGGCATGGTGCCCTCACCACTCTTCTGCTACATCCCCTCCCTTAGAGAGATGGTCACTCTGGGACAGATGCCATCTCCTGTCTTGCAGGAGCCACCCCCAGACTCCTGTTTGGGGTTTGCACTGGCAAGAGGTGCCAAGGCAGCTGACTTACGAGCTCCTTGCCCTTTGGAGCAGAGTGGCTCTGTGCCTCCATAGGTCTGGCAGGCTGTTCTCATGTGGGTGGAAATAAGGACAGTGGGATGAGCTGTGCTGTGGCATTACAACGCTATCAGCACTCCTGGCTGCCTGCAGTGCTGCTGGCCAAGGGGATGGCAGGATAGTTCATCTCGGAGCTGACCAGCCTGATGCAATCAGCTAATCATCATCCCCTGATGAAGAAGTGGACATCACCACTCACGCTGGAGCAGAGCCGCCAACCCTGTGTAGATTGAGGAGTCCTGGGGGGTGTGAGAGGACGTGGGCAGAGCCGCACACCTCTGGCAGCCTGCAGGGATGAACACACAGAGCAAGGCCTGTCCATGCCCTGGACCAGCACGGAGGGGATGCTCTGCTGCGTCAGGGCTGGCAGGGAAAAGGTACCCATGGTGGCAGTGAGCAAAACCAGCTCCCACTGCACACGCCCATCACTCCTGGCAAATTAGGAGAGAAGCACTCTGCACTGATTAATTATTTAGATTAGTACAATCCAAAGGGGTTTAAAATATGCCTGGAAAATGGTGACTTGATGAGAGTACCCAGGGGAGGCAGCGCTGTCACCAGGAACGCCTGTGGTCTGGGTGGTCCATGGCCATGATCTGCTCAAGTGTAGTCTCCTGGAGGGACAAGGGGACAGAGGGGGCAAAACTACCACAACAGCCCCCTTCTTCCCTCACTGGGTGAAGCAAAACAGAATCACTTTTCCTTTTTGTCTGCCTGAGCTCTGTAAGTGGCTCCGAGTGTGACTGGAAACGCAATGGAGCTGGGAGAGGGAATCCCACCATTGCATGGTGCGGCCTCAAGAGAGGGAATATTTGATGAAGCTGAATCCTGTGAAGAGAGAGCAGAGGCTGTTACCATCACAGATACTTCAGCACAGAAACCACACAAGAAAGAAGTCAGGCTTTGTAAAGAGCCTTTGTATTATTTCCTGCCTCTCCAGTTTCACTGAAGTGAAAATAAGAAGCATTTTTTTTAAGTGTGAGAGGGGGAAAGAAAATGAAAAGAAAGGAAGGAAAGCAACTTTTCCTTTCTGCTGAAAGCGTGGCGCTGTGTTTTAACTCTTCCCTCAGCCCATCTGTCAAAGGCAGGCTCCTTGCGGGGTCTCCAGGCTTCAGTGCAAAATGTATTTTCTTTAGCAGACCCTAGTGAGCCACTTCTTTTACCAGATAGATCTTCTGGGATGGTGGAGGGGAGGTCTGCTCAGTCTGGGTGGAATTAGCATGAGGTGACTGCAGATGAAAGATGCTGAGTGTCATTCATCACGTACTCCGCAGGGCTGTGGAGAACTGGCTGGCTGCTCTTCAGCCAGACCCACCATGCTTTACCATGTGGCACCCCCCTGCCCTTAGTTGGTGCCATTATTATTACTAGCTTTTTCCAGACATGACTTGGTCAAAAATCTCCGTGGTGCCAAGAGGTGCTTCTTTTGGTATTGAGAGCTTTCCAAGTTTGAGCCAGTGCTTTTGTTCCCTTTGCAAGCATTGGTGATGAATGAAGTGCTGCGTTCCCTCCTTTGCTTTACTTCTTCCACAGCAGGACAACTCCAGCCTTGTGCAAGACAGAGAAGTGCAGGAGGAGGGAGCAAGGCAGCTGCATGTCACGTTATGGAGAGCTGGACATGTCCCCACACTCCTGCCTCCTGCTCCCAAGGACCTGCCTGAACGAATGGCTCACGATCTGCCCTGCTACCCTCCGATAATCTGCCAGTCATCTCCTTAAACACTTGCACCTGCACATTGATAGCTGAAAAAAAAAAAATTAAAAATTGTTTTTTCCCTGCATTTGCTAGCAGGAACCACAGGAGGGACCTGATGTGGTGCCTTGGTGAGGTCTGTAAGGAAGACCACTGAAAAGCTGGGGTGTCTGTGCCAGGGAAGCCCTCTTGCACTGGGTGCAACCTGCTCATCCCCTGTGTGTTCAGGCAGCGGTGCTTCCCATGGCAGGAGATGGCACCTTATCCCTCCTCTGGCAGGCTTGACTGGCTGGGCTCGGATAAGGATTTTCTCCTTTACTTTCAGTAGCTGAGGCATGGCCACAGCTCTGATATGGCAGGAGGGTGAGGTACTACCATCCAAATTGTAACATTCTGACTTGCAAATAACACAGGTCACTCTGGGGTTGCTACAACTCATAGGACCATGAGACCGAAGGGTGTTTGTAAAGGGTGCAGGATGTTTGAGCAAAAAGCTCTAAAGTCCCATAAACTTCATGCATTTCTGCTTAGCTGTCCTCTAACCCAAAGTGAAGCTGACATGGGTGAGGAGCAGAAACGTGTACCTGGAATAGTCCACTCCTATAAGGACAACATGCAGCACATAGCAGGGAGCAGTGAGAACAGTGTGCAGCAGCACATAGGATACAAATTGCTCATAAAAATAATATTGAAACTTTCTGGACAGCAAACCCACCTCCAGAATGCCAGAGGGCCTGTGAACCAGCTGAGAAGGCTGTTTTGGGTGAGCCAATTGTGCCCATTTTCCTTCCTGGCTTGCTATTTTCCATACCTGCAGCTTTCAAGAGGTCTTCAGAGAAACCAAGGTGTGGATACCAGAGCTCCCATCACTACCCAGACACATCTGAATCTTACACACATCCCCATGAATCTTCTATATCATAAAAATAATAGGCATGTAAATTAAATTGTCCTGAAGGCATCTGGCAGCATGCTAATAGGGAATGGGCTGGCAGGGAACTGTCCTCTTTGCCAGTTTATCAGCAGCAGTGATGAACTGAAATTAACGGTTTTCAAACACCTTCCGGGCAGGCAGAGGGGACAAGGTCGCTGGGACCTTTGGGAGCTTGAAGGGACATGGTTCCTCCTCCCCATTATGGCACCACTTCTGGGTGTAGCTGTGCTCCTGCTGCCATGTGCTGACCGCTCAGCCAAGACCAAGAGTAATTATGGAGGGATGGACGTGACTCCATAACTGATGCTGCAGAAGTAATTTTGTAGTGGCTTCTCTCTTTGTACCTGTATATCTCTATAAGTCCTGTTGGGCTGAAATTCCTTGCCCTCAGTTTTTCTCCAACATAAAAATTTGAAAAGTTCTGCAAAAAACCGTATCCAGCAGGTTTTGGCTTTGTAACAGTGAACAAATTGGCAGGGGTATTTTTTTTGTCCTTTTTTTGTTGTTGTTGTTTTTGTTCTTTGTTGTTTTTGTTTTTGTTTTTCCAGAAGATTGCAGCCTTCTGTTGTGACAGATAATTCAAAAGCTGCTCCATTTTGGGACTCTCAGTCTGGCATGCACTCAGCCTTCAAACGGGACAAGAGCTGCTGCCAAGTCTGAAGAAAGACACATCATAAACAACAGAGTTATGAACCTTTAAGTGCAGGGCATTGAGCATGCTCTGCAGCACACTTTTCCCTGTTATACTTCTTTTTCATCCTTATTGCAGTTCTTTTCATGGGTTCGAAGCTTAACAGTAGGGCCATGAGGATAAAGGAGTTGCTAGACAGCTCTGCTTAACTAGGAATGATAACAGCCCTTCCAGAGGAAGTTTCTGCAGCAGAATGGTTGAAAGATTCACCTGGCAATTCCCTAACAGCAAGTTCCCATCATGCTGATGGATGAGGAGTAACTCAGGGCTCTGGTTAGGGCTGCACATGGTGTTTCTGTTACAGCTGAACCCAGCCAGATCCCAGGCAGTAGCTCCGAAGCAACACAATTGACTTTTCTCCGTGCAGTGCGGCTGTAGAGCAAAAACGCGCTCGTGCTCCCTGGGTGCAGCGTGCACAGAGGAGGATCCTAGAAACCACAAAGCGAGGAAATCAGGTTTTGGGAAAGTCAGAATGAAGGTTGTGCAGGAAACACAGGATACATAAAATAACTCCAAATTCACTGCACTCAAAAAATAAGGTGGCCAAGCTGCTCTGGGCTTAGTAGGCTGTGGATAGTCTCTGAGCTCCCTCCAGGAGACTCACCAATATATTTTAGCATTGATTGTCCTTTCTCTATCCACAGCTGATATCTCCCCTTTACCAACAGTCTTTGATCTGTCTTTGGGTGAAGTCTGGGTGAACCATGATCCCCTGTGGGGCTGGACTGTGACACCCTATCACCCTGTGAGACCCACAGTCTTCACCAGGGCAGGACTGGGGTTCTTTCTGCAGCAGGAGCTTCTGTTAATAAAGAATATCCAAAACAGTGACTACTAGCCCCAAATGCTCTGTTCAAGAGCAGGGTACTGAGTCCTCTGGCATCACTTCCCTTGGGCTTGGGCAGGAGCCTACTCTGAAGCATGGCAGGACTGTCCCCTTCCTGCCCTGGTGATCAGCCAAGGGTGCACCAAAGAGCTGCCTCTGAAAAGGAGATGTGACCCCTCCAGAGCTCGTGGGACAGCTCTGAGTGCAGGATACTGAAGCGATGTTTTATTAACCAGCCGCCAGGCCGAGGGCTGGTGCATGTAGCATGTGGGTGCTCTGCAGAGATTAAATCGAGTTTGGTGCAGATTTAAGATGCTCACAAGAATGAGGCAAAGACACCAACTGCTCCTTAGCCAGGCTGGGCACTCCCCACGTGAGCAAGCGATCTCTCCTCTGCACAGGCCCCTGGTGATGAGAGCCATACCTCTACCCCCTTTCCCATGTCCCACCTCTGACCAGTCTGGAAACAGGTCCCAGAGTGGGATGCAGGACATCCTGCAGATGTGCTGCAACCAGGGGCTGTGCTATCAAGCCAGGGTAGGCTGTCAGAAAATCCTCATTACCAGGCTCCTCTTCCCCACAGCCAGTCTGGTGTCCTCCCAGTCTCTACCATGTTCCCCAACACATGGAGGGTGGAGAGACTGGAAAAGTGATCCCAGAGCAACACCTACCCAGCTCTGCATGAATGAGAAAGGGGTTTTAGCAAAACTGGGTGAAGGCTTGACTCCGTGGATCATCTGAGTACCTGGCATCTGCACCCCGGTCCGCTGCTCCATGGAGCTGGTATTACACCCACAGGCTTTACTGTTTGTCATTTGGTTCCCAGGGTCATTTATTTTACTGTGATTTCACAACATATGGGCAAACTCACCTGTAGAAATAGCACCTCCAGCACCAAGCTGTGTGTGGAAAGCTGGGTACATTAAGATGGAAGCTGACATTGAGTGACAGGCTGTGACATGCATATTGAATTAGAAACAAAAAAAAGATCTGCTTTCATTGTGGTTGTGCAGAAGCAATCATGAGCAGCAGAGTCAGCAGGTCAGCCTTTCCATGGGCATCCCAGAGTACCATCCCCTTCCCAGACCTCCCTGCCAGCCCTGGCATTTGGTGTCAGTGGGACCTGAACTCTTCTCTAGGGTCAAGCACAGGCTGAAGCGCTGTGTTGGGCAGGGATGTACAGCAGGGAAGCACAGATCCTGCTGTGTTATATCACAGACACCATTGTTCTTTTTGTGGACGTGCACAGGCTCGTGCTTCTTGTGCCTCTGTTGCATGACAGGGCTCAGAGAAATGATGCCATGTCAGGGATGCTCTCTGCCAACCTTCAGTAACCCTGAGGAAATGTGGGAAGACTTATCTACAGAGACAGATAACGGTTTAAAATTAAACTGCAACACAAAATTCTGCTGAGAGCTGTCACATCAGTGGTGTTTTATCATGACATCTTTCTGTCAAATACATAGCTATTGTTTAATATCAATCATGTCAATGAATACAAGTTTTATATATATTTATGCAAAATTTCAGTTTCTACTTTCATTTGCTTGGGTATTAGAAATTGCATTACTCACATTTCCAACAGCGGCCTTGTTTTTTTCTTGTGGGAGAACTATCAGTAGTTTGATGTATTTTTATGTGGATCACTTTCTCAGTAAAAATATTTGTAAAACTTTATTTGCATATCCTATCCACTTCAGTATGGTGCAGTCATAATCTAGTGTGGAGAGGATAAATCTGATGTGATTGCACTGGCAAACACATGCATGCAAACAACTCCCGTAGTGTAAACCTCCTTCAGTCGGAAAGATGAGAGCAACAGCAGAGCAGAAGGAGAAAGGATGACAAAAGGGAAGTGAGGACTTTAAAAGAGCAGACTTAAGTGGAGCAGGAATAAAGATGAACAGCTACTCTGAGCCTTTGTCCACCCCCGAAGGACCACATCTTGTTCCTCCCCACACCTCCTGGAAGGACCAGATCACCCAGCAGCTGTGTGGAAGGCTGGAGGAAGGTGGATCAGACTTGGGTGGCAGGTTTCCATCCACACCCTGCCCGCTTTACCCGAGATCCGTGCAGGAGGAACCTGGCAGCAAAGCACCTGTGGGGATTTGCGTGGGAAGGCTGCTCGAGAGCCTGCCTGCCTGCCACTGCCACTTCAAGCAGGTCTGCAGGGCCAAGCTCGGCCTGTCTGCCCCAGAAATAATTTCTCTGTTGCATTTTCCTGCTGCACATATCTGTGTAACTTGCGTTTCTGCATCCTCGCCCCCGCAGACCTGTGACACACACCTCAGCTGCAGGAGCAGCCTGCTGCTGAAGGATGGAGGCAACACGCACACCCAGCGAGTGACAAGATCACTGCCAGAGCAGAGACTGCCGAAGTCGGGGCAGCTTATGGTGCAACGCCATGCGTGCACCGCCCTTCAATGCCTGGCTGCACTGTGGGGCAGGAGCTGCTGCTGAAGGAGGGTGATAGGTTTAATGAATACACCAAGCGCTGAGTTAGTCACGTCTTCTACCACACTACTGACGGTGAGGCCAAAGGCAGCCAGGCCATCACAGGCATAACACCTCTGGAGGAGCAAACAGCCAGGAACTGGTGCAGACCTTTCAAGTGTGCTGCCCAACAGAAGGATCCTGGAGGCAATGAGGAACCTCCAGAATTTGGCCTGTGGTCCTCTAGTTGTTGGCAGTTATCACAGGGCAACCTCAGTGCCCTGCAGTGTCCAGGTGGCTATGCATCCTTACCTGTGGCAGAAATCTCTCCTTTGTCAGTGAGCTTCTCTTGTGCCAGCAGAAGTCATTATAATGATTATTAGTGATCACTGTTATTATTTTTACTGTTGGTTGGTTGGATTTCAATGCCCTGAAAGTGTACTTTGGTGCTTGTTCTGTGGTCTCAGTGGAAGACAGACATCCAGATGCTCTGCGTGTCTCTCCTTGGTGCTCCCCAAGGATGGCACAGGTTCCCTTAGGAGTGGACAATCTGTCAAGAGGCTGCATTCTGCTGAGTGCCCCAGAGGCTGTTGTATCTCAAATATGCCTCCTTGTCCTCCTGAAACAGCTTAGCTGTGGTCTGAGCTCCAGAAAGGGTGGGAGAGAAAGACATGTTTGATTGCTAGCAGCTGCAGTTCACACCTATTCATTAGCATGATCCTTAATAGAATAGTGATCATGTTTTTAGTATGATTAGTGAGACATGCAGATACATTTGTTAACTGCTTTTACAGTAATGCCAGACAGAGCACAGGCCATATTAAATGTTCCAGGGCTGGTGTAAGGAGATGATAATTAAGCAATAATATGCAATGAGGGCTGTCAAAGGGTGAGAGCAGAGCGAAGTAAGGCAGATGCTGCCAGGAGGCGAGTCTGGGCAAGGGAGAAGGATTTTCTCACTCAGCAGCCTTTATTTTATTGATTTGAGTAGGATGGTTAATGATGAGGCAAAACCAGGCCATGTGTTTATGCAATTATCAGCTCCACCTCACCTGCTGATCCACGTAAGAGAAACATCATGACCATTAGGTAGCAAACTATGGGGAAATCCAGGTAGACACCAGGGAAGGGAAAGTTTCTGCCTGGCCAGGAGTGTCTGCAGGTCTGGGAGCAGAGGAGGGTTTGTTCTGCCCACCTGGGCAGGGGAGGCTGCAGTGCTAGGGATTTGCTGCAGCTGATGCTCTGTGTCCTCGGGGTAGGTCTCACCATCTGGCTACACCAAGCTGCATGTTTTTCACATAGGCCCAGCTGACCAAGTAGTTGAGCCTCTTGTCTTACTGCTCCATCCCTGGCACTCCTTGGCACCTTGCAAATATTGCCTCATGGGCAAACCTCTCCCTCTCCCTGCCTCCCTCCTGCTCTCTCTTCATCTCCATCATCTCCATTTCCATCTCCACCTCACCATCTCACTTCCCTGTGGTTCCAGAGTTTGGAGCTGGCCTTTGCAAAAATCTCTACATCCCACACTCATTTGATGAGAATTCCCTACTTGTTTTGAGATCTTCCATTTTTGTCCAGTACTCCATATATTTACACATGGGCTTTACCAGCATTGGCTGGAACTGGTCTTAATCCAAGGCTGTAAAGCCTGATAATGCCTGAGCACCTTATCCTATCAGCCACATGTGTGCTCTCCTCTGAAAATGAGAACACATTTGTCGGGCAAGGGCTGCTTTCCATAAAAACATGTTGACTGGACTTGATAATATACCCAGCCTTTAATTGTTTATTAATTCAATCCTGTATCAACTTTGCTGTGTCTCTGCCAAGGACTGATATCTCTGGAGAATGTTACCTTGCAAATTTGGCCTTGACACATTAATTTATACTAAGCAGTGCTCTGTTTTTCTTCAGTCACCCAATGACATATTGAATTTGACTCTTTTTTTTTCCCTTTTTGTCAGCATCCAAGCATATAAATACTCTTATGTCATTGCTGGAGAGTGTAACCAATGTTCCCGGTGAACCTATCTCTCTTGGATGATGGTTGACCCTTTCTCTTGATGCATGGACCATGGATATACTACTGAATCTCAGTTTCCCTTGTGGGGAAATTAGCAACACCCTGTGTGTGTTCAACTTTTGATGAAATCTAAAGCAAGGGTCTGTGATAAGCCTTGAGAAGTTGCCATCCTCCTCATCTTGCTCTTGACAGCAGGCATGTGCCAAACTGGTTGTGTGGGACATAGCATTGCCTGCACTTCTCTGGGTCCTGTTCCTTCCCATCCCTTTCCAGAATCGTTGTCCTTCAGAAATTGTACACATCCTCTTTCCTCTTTATCTTCCTGTCACCATGTTCTTTGCTATATTAGTGCAACAGGGATTCTTTTTCTTCCATTTTAATCTTCCTGGACATCTGTGCTGTTCCTGCAGCCTCTCCCTGCATTACAACTTTCACAACATTTTCTTTACCTGTGGCAAGCCTGTCCGTGCAGGTCCTTAGGAAGCCCAGAGGAGACTCAGAGCCACCCAGAACTTTTGCGGGCAGTGCTGATCCCAGCGATGAGCTGGGGCTTAGCAATTGAAGATGATCCTCCTGGCGCGGTAATTACATTGTGAAGACACTTGAAAGTTTCTGTTGTTAAATATTTAATGCTGTAAGAGGAATAAGACCCTGAATGTGAATTTTATGATGGATGTCTTGTTCGCCTGTGGATGTGCTGAGAGCCTCCACTCACCTTCCAGACACAGTGGCCATGAATATTCATTCTGCTCCCTCCAGGGCTTGTCTCCTTTGTGAGGCTGCCAGGAACTACACACTGGGAGCTCAGATAAGCAAGGAGGTTGGTGGGGCATTTAGAGGGACAGGGATGTGCTGAGAGTGACTGTCAGATGGGGATGATGTGATAGCAATTGAGAGCACCTCTTTTCAGGTGTGTCAGTGCTGCTCAGCATGTGCCTACAGCCCAGGGACAGACCAGAGCCAGCTTCTGTCATCCTTACCTGGAGCAGGACAGATGGGGCTGTGCAGGTGGTAGCATGGGCAGAATGAATGCAGAGGGGTACTTAGCTCCATGCTCAGCCCATGCTGAAG
Organism: Mesitornis unicolor; assembly: GCF_000695765.1. NCBI lineage: Eukaryota > Metazoa > Chordata > Aves > Mesitornithiformes > Mesitornithidae > Mesitornis > Mesitornis unicolor. The sequence continues at coordinate 23,385 of NW_010202375.1, forward strand.
CAAATAGCTCATTAGAGTTGCTGCCTGGTCCTAGGGTAGCGTCACCATCCACTGGTGTGGTGCTTACATGTCCTTAGGTTTTGCAGTGAGAGGAGGAGTGCACACACTTAAAGCAGGACTGGACAACCCCCTTCTCTTCTCTTCTGGTGGGCTCCTTGGCAAACCCGCAGGACAGTGACTTTGTTTCACAGTGGCTCCAGAGACTGTGAAATCGGTTTGCTTCTAATGTCCACGTGGATGCCAAATCCCTGGGCTGTACTTGCATGCTTGGGACTGGAACCTGGGGTTGGTGTGAACAGCAGTGACCTCAAGTTGCAGTTCAATACAACCTGCAGAGCCTGGGGAAATGACACAGCTTTATGAATTTTATTTATGGTCTTGATTTTTGACCTCTCTGCCATTAATCCTACCTTCAGCCAGGGAAGAAATTAAGAGATGTTCTTGCTGTAAAGAAGATGAGGAAGATCTTTGCAGTCTGCCAGTCCATGGGACTATGGCTCAGCAACTGCAGACACCAGACTGGTCCCAAGTCAGACTTTTTGGAGGCTGGGCTCATCCTGCTCAACAGAGGACATGAGGATGAGCCTTGCTGGGATGGATCTTAAACAGAACTGCTAAATACTCATGCTCATTTCATGTCCCTGATTGTTACTATGAAATAGAGAGGGCTCATTCCCAACTTTGAAAGTTGGGAGTGATGCCCACTCTTTAAAAGAGCCATTGCTGCCATTGGCTGCTCCCCTTGGGAGAGCACCAGTCGGGCAGGTGTCTGCTGCGTCCTCTGTGATCAGCGGAGAGAATGAGACACATTTTTGAAATTAAAATTCTGTACACAGTAGGAATTCTCTGGCTCTCTGATTGTTGAGAGAAAAAAATAACCAGAAAACTTTAAGAAACTATGTTTCTCCACTCAGCTTGTGATTTTCTTGAGTTTCCTTCTTTGCAGTGACAGCATTTCAAGGAAAGTGTATGTTTCCTACCTCCAGTTATTTTTTTTCAAAAAAATCTTAGTTTTTTCACTGAGAGAAGGTTTTGATAGCAAATTCTGAATCACCCTTAATTTATCACAGCTACCAGTCTGTCCTAGCTGGGATGCCAGCTTTGACAGCTAGCCTTGACTGATACAGCCACCAGTGCTTTACAAGTGTGCGTGGAGGCGAATGCGTATCTAAGGTAGGAGAGACATACTGTGCAGCACAGCACAGCTATGCTGATTTATAAGCAGCCTTGCCCTTCACTGTTCTTGATCAATGCATTAAATCCCCCAGCGATGACACACACACAGACTGCACTGACACCCGGACGCAGGTACCCTGGGGTTAAAGGGTGCCTGGTTGGTCCTCCAGGTCAGCACTTGCAGAGATAAAGGAACAGAAAAGGAAATAAAGGGGTTTATCTTCCTCCTGGCCCAGCAGGTATCTGGAAACCCTGCTGTCACACCATCTGTCATCTCCCTGGGAGGCTGGCCTGGCAGTGTGCTGGAGTGTGGTTTGGTTCTGCATCAGCTGGAGGAAGCGCTGTGCCTTCAGGCTCCCCCTCCTCCCTTCCTCCTGATGCTTCAGTCTTTAGAAATACTCCTAATGTGACTGTGTGACCTCCCATATCCTGTGGTCACTGAACAGCCTGACACCCCTCCTGCAGCCTCTGCAGGCAGGGAGGGCTCCCAAATCCCACCACCAAAATGCAGCAACGGTTCCTCCCACTTGGACACAGTGAGGAGGTGGCTTTCCTCCAGGCTGCCCGCTTTCTCTGTGCCAGCTACCCAGGCTGTGGCATTCCTAGACTTGTCTTACATCTCTGAAAACAAGCTGCATTGAAAAGAGGTAGGGACCCATTTCCTGCGCTTTGACCAGAGCCCTGCTTGGTTGTGTGTGACATCAGGCTGCGTGCTCCAGCCTTCAGGGAAAGACAAGAACAGGCACCTTCTCATGCTGATAGAGACTTCCAGAGCTGATGGATGGACATAATGAGCACCACTGACCTGAGTAAGACAAAGGAATGAAGGTTTCTGAGCATGGAGAACCTCCAAGCCAGTAAGCAAAGTTCTGGTGGCCTTACGGGACACAGCGTGGCTATGACAGGCAGTGGGAATGGTGTATTCAGCAGTAGCATTTACCCTCCTGCTCCTCAGCAGTCACAGCACTGCCCTGGCTGGGGAATGCAGGTCTGCAGGAGCTGGCAGGATGTCCCCACGTGGCGTGAAGGCAGCAAGGGGAGTTTCTGAGGCCACAGCCATGCTGCTGTGGTTGCTTTCCAGGAGGTGCGGCCACCCCCTTGCCTTGCCAGCTGTGGGTGCCATGCACAGAGAGAGGGAAATCACCCTGGAGGGTCCAACCACTAGAGAGCTGGGGGAACCTGCAGGCTTCCAGGCAGCTTTGGGCAGACAGAGCTATCTCGTGGATTGTGTGAGCTCTGGATGGTGTTGTCGGATGACTCCATCTGAGGGCGAATGCAGCAGAGATTACACTCTGACTCAAGGTTGGTTTTGATTTATGATTCCCAGGAACCTTTAGCACAACAAAGCTTTTTGAGCTCCCTACAACCAGCGCTCTTTGTTTTACTGCCTTTATAAATCACCTTAGTGTGCAGAAATGTAAGAATAGAAAATGTTAGTCTAGAATAAACAATTGCTAACCAGTGAGATGAAATAATCAATATTCATAAGATAAAGCACCCGTGTAAAGTAAGCAATGATAATAATGAGGAAGAGAAACAAATCAAAAGGCGAGGCTCCCAAAATCTTACTGCCAAAACAAATGGTTCCTAAAGAGTAAGCTGCTCCAGACTGCATGGCTTACCAAAGAGCAATGGTCAATGACCCTGACCAGGATGGCACCTTGGTTCAATCTGATCTCTCTTAGATGTGCAGAAGAATGAACCTGAAGACCATTTATCTAGCAGTTTTGGGATCATGCAGAAGAGATCAAGCACATGCCGTGGGAATGGGGGTAGGAATGAGCTAGGAGATTTCAATATGGGAAGATGTCCAGTGAAACTGCATGTGGAATGGGCAGGATGAGCCTGATGGCTAATGCAGTGTCATCTGGGGTGGGAGAGAGCAAGGGAGAGGTTTCTGCAGAGTTTTGCAGCAGCATGACTAACTCCAGTGCTGAGTGAGAAGAGGGTAGAGACATTGCTAGCAACTCTGTGCAACTGGCATTCAGCTGCATGGACACTGGGAGGCGTAGAGCAGTTCATTTGCATGGCCTGGTGCAGGTTGCATGGCCAGGAGTACTAGTCCCTTGGGTAGATCCTGCTTCTGGAACCCACTTTTAGCTGAGGTGCCTTCTTGCACCATGACAAGTGACCTTCTCCAGAGCCTGGGACTGTCCCTGGGCACCACAGGGCAGCAAGACACAGGTGAACAGGGCGCTTCAAGGAAGAGACTGAGCAAGGAGAATGTCTCTGTGCAGAAGGGCTGTCAGGAGTGAAACCATGGCTGTCAACTAGTGAGTTGGCTGGGAACCAGGCTTGGCTAAATTTGAGCAAGCAGCATGCAAAGAGCAGGAGGTTGAGGGTTGAGTGCTTATTTCTGCACCAAGATAGTTTGTGTCTGAACCCAGCAAGTGTAGGCTAACTGGAGGGGCACAGGGCCCACAGCCTCTTTGACTTGAATATCTTTGGGTGGTACCTTGGAGGGCTCCCTGTAGGAATGCCCTGTCTGGGGGCAAGGCGCAGCGCGGTGGTTTGGGGATGGGGAAAGCTTGTACATCAAATACACTGGCCATGCTAGGACAGGTCTAATAAAATCACAAAGGTTGCCAAAGCATAGAAATATTGCAAATGTATGGGGTGGGGACATTCCTGCAGTGACATTGCCCGATCTCACTGACACCAGGAGGCACAGTCTAAGACAGTAAGAAGAAGTGTTGCTAAAGGAGCACCAGGTTTCAGGGAAAGGCAGGTTTCAGGTCACTCTGGGATGCCGGGCTTTTCAGGACCCCAAGGGGAGCAGTGGCTGGCAACACTTGACGTGACCTTAGGTGGCAAACTTTTATTTCATGCTGCAGACCTGCCCATGGGGACCTAAGACAGCGTGGAGTCCATCTCACCTAAAACGACATCCACAGTGCAGCATCCCTCGCTGGCCCTGACACTGAGGCTCCTCCAGAGACACCAGGGCAGTGGGGACAGGGGTGCAAGAAATCCCACCCTATGTAGACACTGATGAGTCAAGCCCCAAAATAGTGTCTGCTTCTCCCCATGCATCTCAGATCCTGTATCCCCAGTCACTCTCCCACTGCAGTGAACTGCAGTGTCCAGCCCCACGCATCACTCATGGAGCCTGAGGCACATCCAAGATCTTGCAGTGTGTGACACCAGCGACTGGCCTTCACCTCTGGAGGGATGTGGATATGTGGAGGTGACTGGAGGTGATGGATGCTGCTGTATCTGCAGTCCGGCAGCAGGGATGGAAGGGAAGCAGTGACCTGAAATCAAGGACCAGGTGGGGGAGACAAGAAGGGGGAACAGGGTGTCTGTGACCAGGAAGCCATGCAGAGAATGGGAAGGAGGGAGGCCAAGAGAAGAGGGCCAAGATGCAGAAGAGAGCAGCTGAGCTACACAAACAAACATACATGTTTGAAAAACATGAAAAACCCTGTGCCAGATAAATCACTAGAAACCTCCAAACAAGCGCACATGGAGATCTCTATAAACAACCTAACCCAGCAAACTCTTTTGAGGAAAAACTCAAAAACTTTGATCATTGTTGCCATGGTGATGTGATTTGTAATAAGCGTGGCAGAGGGTTTTTTATTATCAGCCTTTGTCATAAACAAATAACCTGCTGTAGACTTAGAAAAAAGGGATAGAGCTGGGCTCAGACCATCTAATCATCAGACCCAGAGGCTGCAACTAATAAATCAAGGAAATGGGAAGATTGTAAATTCCACCAGAGGTCACTTGGTTAAACAAAGTGCAGGCATGGGAGACAGCCGGAGTGGGTGGGGAGTGAATTAATGGCAAGGTCTGGTCATTGTCAGTTAGCATTCAGATTCAGGTTTATGGTGACAGGCACCTCATCGCCAACAGCCTTCTAAGAAATACAGCCTGCATACTAAGCAGGAGCTAGCTGGTGAGGCTGTGGCTTGTTTGGGGAGGTATTGTCCTGTGGTTTTGCCCTACGGATGTGGGCTACGCTCTGCCTTGTGTAACATCATCCAGTAGTTTGACTCTAGTAGAGGCATGAGCAGATCCTGTCCTGCCAGAGGTCCTAAATCACTCCACTGGTGAGGACTGCTACCCCTCAAGCACACTAATTACAACAGACCTAACCTCTTGTGCATGCAGTGGCCCTGTGGTCCTTCTGCATCTCTGAGATCTGGAGTGTTCAGTCAGTTGCTGGATTCTGCCAGCCATGGCCCAGTAGCAAATATGACCCATGCAAAAAGTTTCACTTCTGCTAAAGAGGACTTTTACTTATGTTTCTTCTCCACATTGGCTTGAAAGGTAAAGTAATAACTGTGGAGATGAATACAGAGCTTGCAACTCACTTCTTGGGGGGTTTGCACTCAGTGCTGGCCACGTTGCAGTACGGATCCACAGCATGGGGTTAGTCAAGCTAGTTCCCTGCCAGGAGCTGATCACCATCAGTGCTGGTGGATGATACCCTGGGGAGAAAGATGCCAGGACCAGACAGTGGGAGTGTGGTGAGAGGAAACATGGCTTTCTGCATCCCATCCCAAGACCTGGACATTACCTGGACCTGGCCCGCAAGCACACTGAGCAAAGGTTGGCTTCCTCTGTGACTGCCCTCAGGACCAGGCAGCCTTGGACTGCTCGATGCTCTCAGGAAGGAGGGCATATAGGTGCATAACCCAGGAAGAAAAGAAAGTCCTAGCAAACCTGGTAATCCAGCAGAGCTGTGGGAATGCTCTGCCTCCAAGGAGGACCTATGCCATGTAGGTCTTTGGATTTGTCTTGGAGACATGTTTTCTGTGGCTCCATTTCTCAGATTTGCAAGTGTGCCAGTTTGACGGCTGGACTGACCAGGAAACCAAGCTGTGAGCTCACAGACAGAAGGGATGTTTTGCTCCATGTCACTTCTACCCGTAAGTGTAGGTCATCACCTGCAGTTCCTCTGCCTCTGACTTTTGGCATGGATGTAATGGAAAGCATCCAGAAAAATCTGTGTATAAACATGAAATACTTCCCCCAAGTTTCTGTGAGTCCCACCTACTCTTCCAGCAAAACCTAGTCCTGTGTAGTGCAAAATCTAATCCTGTGGGTCATCAGCACCACACAGGTGGTGGCTGTGCAAACAGGTCGACACTGAATTTCTGATACAAAGCACCTCCTGTGACCCATTTTCCTCTAGTTCAAAACACCCTTGACTTTGAACATCTTCAGAGCTGTTCTGCTTCCACCTTGCTGAAGCCCAGAGCATCACATCCGTTTGGGTTTATCCAAGGGGAGCTGGAACCTCTATCAGCCTCTTCAGTGTCTGTGAATGCAGCATTGCCCTGTCCAAGTCTCCCTGGGAATGCGGCAGATCAGGCTGCTTGCACTGGATTGTGCTCAGAGACACTTTCTCCCTGCTTCGCCCTGATGCTCCCAGCAGAGTGCTCTGCTTCCACGAGTCAAACTGTCCTCATCTTCCAGCCTTAGTCTGGCACTAAATCCTCCAGACAAGCTCCTGATCCTCACAGTCTGGTTTCACTTCACTGGCACTCCCAGCCAGAGACATTCTCCCACCCCTGTCCTACATCTTTGGAGAAGAGGGAAATCTGTTGTGAAACAAAGTCCCTCTCTGTACACCCCTTCACACCCCATGTCTCCAGCTTTGACTTGTTCTCCTTTTGAAGAATTTGTCTATTCTGCTTTCCCTGGGGTTGCACAGCACAGCATGGCTTTTGTGTAAAGCTCCATCTGCTAATGAACATCTCGCAGTATCTGTCTGTGTGCAGGAGGCCGTATAAACACCACATGCATGTGAGTTAAGGTTGCAATCTCAGAAAGTAGGAGATGAGACATGTGAACCCTTCTAGGGATCGTTCAATCACTTGGTGGTTCAGTTCACCCAGTTGCTCTGCTGCATACAGGACTTAAAGTTCCTGCTTGTCACTGAGGGCAAGTGGGGAAAGGAGGAGAGGTTACATTTCAGGTTTGGGTTAAGCAGAAGTGACAGAGAGGTGGCTGCGGAGAAGGCATTGTATAAGCAGCAGGATGATTCACTTTTTCAGCTTGAGCATGGAGCTCATTTTAAAAATAATTATCTCCTGGGAGTTAATTTTCTAGAAGCTTGGTCTGAGTGTGGTTTAAAACTCTTATGGTTGAGTATCTCAGATCTACCCTGGGGAAAGTATAGAGATAAAACTGTCACATAAGAATCATGCCCCAGTCCAGGAAACATTTTTCCTGCACAGGGAATCTGGTCTGAAACACCTCTGAAATGTGCACCCCTTCAGCAAAGGCTCTCACACCTGCAGCTCGTAAGAGGGCAGTGCTTTGATCCACAGCACAGTTGTTTCAGGGGCTGGACAAATCCCTAACGAAGACAAAGTGAACCATGAGTGATGTCCTGGGACTGCCATTAGTGAAGTTCAGAACATGGCCATGAAATCTGCCATTTTTCTGGCTTTGCGACTGAAGCAAGAACCTCTGGTGATCAGGACACCCTTGCAAGAGACAGGAGATTGGCAAGGGCCAATGTCCTGAGGAGCCTGAACCCCTGCTGCTGTGAGCAGGTTCTGCACGCCAGGCCACCCTGCGCAGGAGAGGTGAGGAACAGTGTGGACATCACCAGAGCAAACCATGATGGCCTTGGACACCTCTCTTGACACACTTGCGATGTGTGGGTATGCACACAGATGCAACCTTGGCATCTCCTGCAACAGAGGTAGCCACTCTTTGGACAATACCTGTGGTGCCCTCTCAGCTGTATTCAATAAATCCTCCTTTCTTTGGCCTAAAAAAGCCTTACACAGATGAAGCTGTATCCATCCATTGCACAGTGGAGGGCTAAACCACCAAAAAGCTGTTGTAAAGGGTAAATTTTCCTCAGTATCCAAGCACCAAAGCACCTAACTCCCACTGGTGCCTTCCAAAACGCCTTACCCCCATTACAGCGGTGCAAAAAGCCATCCATCCTTTTGATATTCCCCATTACAGGAATTATTCTCTGCTGCTAGCAATGGTCCTAGCTGAGAAATGAAATGGTACTCTTGTTTTCCAGGTTGTCTTCACTTTTTCTAACCTCTGAGGCATTGTATAACTTCTCCCTCTTGGGAGTGTGCACCTGTTTTAATAAAAATAAGTTAGTAGTAGAATTTGAAATTAATATAATGATGCCATATAACTCTTCCACTGCAGGAACCTTGGTATTTACTAGAAGAGGTTTAGTGGAGGGGAGAAGATAAAACACTTCCTAAGTGCAGCTGGAAAGAGATCTCAGCACCTGCAGAGCGAGCGGGGAGGATGTGGGTCCAGACTGTGCACCAGTGTCTGCTCACTCCCATTGCTGCT
>NW_010202375.1:31881-33130 GCF_000695765.1 Mesitornis unicolor
CACCCTCAGCATCAGTTCTGGGTCATAATTCACAATCCCAGTCTGGGCACCTTAGCCAGCCCTCACAAAATACTCAGCTGACTGAATTTGCTCTGTTTCTGCATGGGATCATTTCTCCCTCATATTCAGAGTGCCTGCTGCCACCTGTGCGCAAATTCTAAAACTGCCCGCTTTCAGCATGAGCTACCTACACCAAAGTCACCCTGTGTTCATCCCGCTTTAGCTTCTAGCCATCACTCAGCCATTTGGGTGGGATGTGGGAACAAAACCCTGTAAGTTAAATGATAAAATGTCCACCCTGAGTCCCATTGTGGAAAGTGGCTAGCAACCAGCTGAGTTCTTCAAGGCACTCTGAATCTCTGAATGACTCATAAAAGCTAGTCAAAAAATCCTTTTAGGAAATGACCCAGTTGAAGAAATCTGAATCCGTTCACAAACGATTTGCTAACCAAAGAATGAGTCCATAGAGCCTGTTTCTCATGGCCTGACTCATCCTCGGTAGTATGTTTTTTTTTTCCTCCATCTTTGAGCAGTTCAAAAAATTTGTATGGAATCGTTGGAGTATTTTTTAGATACTACTCCCCAGCTCAGCATGATTAAATGCAACTTATAATATATATAAAGAGGACGAGATTTTAAAAAAATGTCAAACTGGCTCAGAAGCTAAATTTCCCAGGAGCTTTAAGTGCTGCAAATGCTGAGGACTGCAACACATCGCTTCCAGGCTCTGTACCACCCAGGAGCACTTTTTAGCACTCGGAGCTGCCTAGGCAATGCAGGGGGATCTGCTTCCACTGCCCACCCCCTCTTCAAGTGTAGGCAGCTTCTGCCAGCTGCAGGAAAGAGTCTGTTTTAACCTTGTTTTAACCTGTTTTAAACCTTTTAGGGTTAAAACCTTAAAATTCACATATCTTCAGTGATAGGATCTTCCTTTAGCTGTCTCCATTGGTGAGAAATGGACTTTAGGCACTTGATGTAGAAGGACTGCTTAGCCCCATGATAAGCTCCTCCAGGATGTGGTGGTCCCTTTTTAAAAGCTAATGTTAGTCTCATGGGATCTTGTTTTTCCTTCTGAAACAAAGGAAGGGGTCAGAAATCACATGTCCAGGAAGAGAAGGTGAATAGGGAGGACTGGACCCCTGTCAAGCTCCCAAAGAGCCTCTTGGAGCTGAATGTCTTGCTGCAGGGGATCAAAGCCAATGAATTTGAGCCAGAGCTCAGAGTATGGGAAAAACACAGCCCTGCTGAA
>NW_010202375.1:33161-63236 GCF_000695765.1 Mesitornis unicolor
CTGAGCAGAGACAACTTAAGGCTTCCTAAAGGATCAGCAGCTTTGAATTTTTGACCCCTACAAATTCCAGGAGAGAGTCCAAGCGCACAAGTGTGATGGAGGCAGAGAGAGGCCTTCAAACCTGGCTGTTCCTCTGGCTGCGTTGGGAAGCACCCACCTGCCCCTTAGCGCCCCTCCTCTCACTCAGGGAGTAGTTTGCACCCAGCCTGTGTCATCCCGGACATCCAGCATGGGAAAAAACACCTTGTTGGCCAGAGCAGCATTTTTCTTGATTTCTGCCTGTAGCTGATTCTGCCTCGGAGAAACTTCTGAGCAACACGTGGTACTGAAGGCAAAGCAAACCAAGGAAACGCCTGGCGTGGGAAAGCATTTCTGATGCCCTTCAGGGCTGAAAACGCGGAAACCCAAGCAGCCCCCAGGGAAGGCTTGAGCAGGGCTTCACCCTGCCCCTGCACACAGCGGTGTTTGCAAAGAGGAGGTTAGTCAGCAGCTCCCTTTCTGTCATCTTGGCTTTTAATAGCTCTCTGTTAGCTCAGGAAGAAGGAGCAGCTGACCATGAAACAGCAGCAAGGACATCTGAAGAGACCTAAAAATGTAACATGTGAATGGTATGTTTTTAAATAGAGTACACAAAAAAAAAAGAACCTGGGATAAATCCAAAGCTGAAAATCCAGCTGGGGGAGTATGTGAATTGTAGGTAAAGATCAAATTATCACTTAGCTTTTAAGTGAGAGGGAAGGGTTGAGCTGTCAGAACCAGACCCACTCCTGGAGAAAGGGATTAAAAATTTCCAGAGGACATTTTGGGTGGGGAAGTCACAGGATACTCAACCCACCAGGGCTTCAGCTATTGGGATGTGCTGGGCTCTCATTTGAACAGCTGGGTCAAATCCCAACCTCTTACAAAGAAAATGAAAAATCCTTACCAAAGTAGACGTTGCACCTAGTACATCTCCCCTCTCAGTAGGTCAGCTATCACAACAAAGAAACGAATGAGCCTAGATTGGCATGATTTGCTCTTTAGAAATCCATACCTGGCATTTTTATTACCTTACCTTTTGGGTGACCATAATCTAATGGTTTATTGTTGTCTTCCTGAAAAATCTCTAGGCTCTGAAGTCAAACTATAATTTGGAGCTGGCCTATCATTTCCACTCCCCTCCTTTCTTCCTCTTCTAAAAACAGATATTATACTTCTGCCGTAGCCCCTTCTCACCCTCCCATATTCTTTTGGCTCTCTAAAAGCATAGCAAACAGTTCAGAGATGACTTCAGCTGAATCCTTAAGCACTCCAGGGGATGTCAGCAGGTGCTGTGTATCTGAGTACCTCTGTTCTGGTTCAGTCATCTTTAACTCATCCTTTCTCGCACCTGGCCTGTCTAATCTCTTTGTAAAACACATTGCCTTACACAGCTTGTTGCAATTATTTCTTTATTCTGAGTGTTGAAGAATACGCTGAATGCATCAGCCTCATCTGTGTCATCTGTTATTTGCTGTCACGGTCCCACAGGGCTAGGCTTCCCTTTGTCATCTTCTTACTTTGAAGGTATTTCTGGAGCTTTTTCTTGTGCCCTTTCTGTGCCTTGCCAGCCTGGCGTGTGTTGGGAGTGCTGTTTCTATTCCGGTGTGATTGTGCTGCCACTCTTCACGCTCCGTGCTCACGTGTACCTACTCCCATTTACTGTGCAATTCTTTACTTCTAAGCCCTAAAGAGCTCGCAATGCAGCCCTAATGGCTCTTATTATTCTTCCTTTTCCTCTGCATCAGTATCATTTGGTCTTAAAAGGGAAACATTTTCCACTGTGAGTAAGGGAGAGATATTTGGGAAGATGTCAATCCTGCAGCTGCACTCCAAGGGGTGCTGGGAGGCTCAGTTTGAGACAGCCTTCCAGTGAGAGGGTGTGTGATTGAGGGGGGAGCAGGCAAAATCTGAGCTGCATGGCGTGCTCCTCTCTGATCTGCACTCCCTTCCATCCCTTTTGTTTTGATAATCTCACCTCTTGTCAGTGGCCATCTGGGAACAGATTTCCTGCCAGGCTAATTAACTCCTATGGCACTGTTCTCTTTTTCCGCATCATATTTGCCATGTGTCAGCTCGGTACAGATACCGGTGGGAGGTACTGTTAAGGTGAGGTGTACGACGCTGATAGGACACAGTGCCTCTGATGACAGTGGACTGGCACTGATGGTCTGGTGTCCCTATCTCTGTGTTTGTCTCACAGAGATCAGGTATCTGCAATCTCACAGGAAATACGGGTTGGTCTTGTCTGGATGGAGGATGAACAGAGCTGCTACTCGTGCCGCAGTCCAAAGTATCAGTCCAAGGTGTCCAGGACAGCACCATTTTAGTATTATCTGCTTAACAGTGATACTTCTGTACAAGCCAAAACTTCCCTGGAATCACCAGGATAGCGATTCCTAAAGCGATATAGAAAAATATGCTTAAAGTCATATGCAAAGGTCATTTAAAACAGAGATCCAAGAGAAGGGCTGGAGACGTTTTGTGCCAGCTTCAGAGAAACCTGGATACTGAGGAAGCATTACAAATTTTGATTCACGCCAAAATACAGCTTAATAAAAAAGCAGGAGATGACAAGAGGAGACCTGGGTTAACTGCTGTCCAGTTGCACATCAATACCTGTTAAAAGTAGATTTGTCCTTTGGGTGGGTTATAACAGAGCTGGACAGAAACAGGGCAGAAATGGAGCCAGACATTCAAGTCCTTTAAAATAGGAGTGTCAATACTTAAAACCCTTTCTACCTTAAAAAGAGACTTCCTGGAGTTTTCAGCTGGGTTTCCTGACTTGGACTCAGGTCAGGCTTGGCACGGGAATGCTCTGAAATCATTCAGCTGCTTTGTGTCCTTGGACAGAAGTAGACATTTTTCTTGGGCCAAATTTCAATCCAAAGCCTGCTTGGCCAGGAACCTTTAATAGATGGCAATCTTTCAGCTGGTCTGCAATAACGGAGACACAGGAAAGAGGTGCTGTTTTTCAGTAACTTAAAATACAATGCATGTTGGTTTTTTGTTCACCTTGGTAAACCCAGTGTGAAGGTCATCAGGTTAATTTCTGACTTACAGCAATGCAAATGTTGATAATCCAGCTCTCAGTGAGCTAATTTGTACTTTTTTCTAGTCTCCAGATGCTATCCTGCTCATGCTTAGAGATCCTGGTGATGTTTTTAGCACACTGCTGCCTGGTTACTTTATGAAAACAGAAGAGATGTTTACAGAACAGCATTCCTCATTCGTTTGGATGCAGCTTCTGTGTCATGAAATGGCCCAAATGACTGACTGTGAAGAAGCTGTGATGTAATTTCAGTGCATCTAACTGTGACCCAGGACATAAATTAGGTTTTCAAATGATGAAGTCCTGTTCTTGATCTAGAGCTGCAAACCAGGGCTTGAACTTCCCAAGCTACAACCCATGACCGTTGCCTCATTCTCTCTAGTTAAACTGGCTGTTATTGCCGAGAGGTGTTTGGCTCTGTGATCTTCTTGACTTCCTTTCCAGTCATTGCAGGCCGCTCCTGTATCTCCACTGATCCACCTTTTCAGTGGGCTACACAAGCCCAGCTCCTTCCTCCTCTCTCCGCAGGACGTACACCCCTGACAGTGATGGTGGCCTCTGCTGGACCTTCTCAGGTTTCTCCAGATTCCTCTAGATCCTCAGGTCCTCCCAGAGGATCTGAGTTCTGCGGTGATGATAGCTTCCCTCAGCCTGCTGGACACATTCTTCCTAAGGTACGCTGGTCTGTAGTTTACCCTTTTTGCAATTAGAATTCACTGTTATGTTAATATTCAACCTTGTGTCCACTGGAACCCCAAGGTCTTTTCCAGCATTGGTAGACTTGATTTCAATGGAAAATTAATGGATGTGTTTGATCTGATATGAAATATTAAATCTTCATTCAAGGTGGCATTTCATAAATTACATGTCTGCGAAATCATTGAATACTCAAATCTTTTTCAGTAAAGATGTTTACTCCTATCAAGAAACACAACTGAGATGTCACTCTTGGGATAAAAGGCCAGAAGACCCAGGACCACCAGAGCTCTTGTGGATGTGACTTTGGTTCCATAAATTTGCAAATGCGTGGACTGGAAGCTGCATTTATTGAGTGCACAGCGCAGGCGCTAGTATAAATGCTGCTTTTATCTGATCCCAGTGTACATAAAGCCCAAGTGTGGCTCTGTGATTCTTATGAGGACTTACATATGTAGCAAGTTTGGTTATGGATTCAGCCTTAGCTAATGAATGAAAACAAGGGACATGTCCCCATGCTCCGTAGGGTGTTTCTGTTCAGCTGTCAGCCTCTCCAGCATTTTCTGTGCTCTTGGCTTGTGCTGGCCTGGCCATTTTCAGGCAGGCTGTCAGTCTGGATCCCATGCTGCCAGCCCACTGAGTCACTCTGACCCAAGCAGCCATTTGGCCCATTATTGCTCTTCTCTATTACAGTCAGATTGGTATTGTCATTTCTGAAAAAAAAAACCCCAAGACAACAAAAAACAATCCCATAACTTTTGAAAGTCTTGTCATTAAAGCCAATTTGGAAATCCAAAAAATTTTTAAAAAAGCAAAAGAACAATGCCCAGACTTTACCTTCTCATCAACCACCTGTGCTGCAGAGAACATGCAGTCGAGCTGGGGCAAATGCTCTGGGATGCCTCTGTCTGCTGAAGGCTTTGCCTGATTTCTCTTCTGTGTTACCAATTCTCTTGCAGTCCGATAGCAACCCCTGGACCAGTAGAATGATAATATGAGTGCGAGCATGGCATTTCTGGCAATAGTTTTCATTAAAATATTGGTGCTCCCACTGTCCCTCCATATTTCATTTTAGTTCACATGGAAACAGGATTTTGTGTGCCCCTGCAACACAGCGCCATGGACAGCCTTGTTCTGTCCTCTTCTGTGCAGCTGACGTGAGGAGTGGCAGATCCCTGTATAAACCATGCTGACAAGACATACAGATTGTCTGTCCCCTGGAGCAGGGTTGCAATTCTCATTGCAACCTTCCCCCTGCCTTGCCTCTGCTGCGTAAGTCACAGCATGGCAGAACACTGTGGTTGTGGTGCTACTGGCCCCTGCACTGGTGCTGAGCATGGTGCTCATTTGCTCTGAAGTCCTTTGTCTTTTTCTGACCTCTGATTTTGCCTAAAACAGGCTTAAGGTGAGCACCAACAGAGGTTTTAGAGAGAAACTTGCAAAGACTGCAAGCACTGGAGAGTCCTGAACACACTGATTGTATGGCCCCATGGCTAATTATTTTCCCTAACAAAAAATGTGTCACATTTCAGTTAGCCTTGTCTGATTTCAGAATTCACCCATGGTCTTATGTACGCGTACCTTCCAAATTGAAGAGACTTCTGCTTGCAGAAGTTCCTTCACCTTTTAACTGATCAGGTGTCAGTCCACCTCTGGTGAAAACCCTTGAATTACAAAACATGGGTGGAGGGAAATGGTAGAGATCTCGGTCATACAGCTTTTCTTACCAGCAAAATGAGCAAAACAAGTGTATTAATTTTCTATCTGCTTGGCACAATGAGAAGTCAGACTACTAACAATTGCTTTAAGCAAGACTATTAATGAGTACTAGGACAAAAGCCAATTACACAAGCAAGTATTGGGTTGATTATCCTGAGTAAAAGCACTTACTTGATGTCTGGCATTCCTAGGTGGCTGGGTTTTTATTCGTGAAATACAGCTTCTCCTCCTAAGCAAAGGCTGCAGATTTCTCCTGCCTGCAGAATGCTCTTTATCCCCTTCTGTGTGACTTTGCTGTGTGATCCTCCAAAGAAGAACTGTTACAGCCATGCTCTGATTCTCCATCCTGCATTACCCTTGTCATGGTTTAGACAGTTGTTCCATCTATTGACTCCTACAGTCCTACATTCCACAGAGGGGAATCAGGAAAAGGAAAGGAGACATGTGAGTTGAAATAGAAAGAGATTTAATAAAATAATAATCAGAAAAAACAGTACTAATAACAGTATTAATAAAAAGTGCATCAAGTAATACTCAGACAATATAGCAGGGGAGTAAGCCTCAAGAGTAGAACAGTGGGTGAGATGCTTTTGGGACGTCAGCCATCAAAGGGAGAGGGCCGTCCCCAGCAAACTCCCCAGTTTATAGGGAGCTGACGTTTATGGTACGGAATAACTTTTGTTGGCCAGCTTGGGGTCAACTGCCCAGGGATTCTGCTTCTCCCTGGCTTCTGCACCTGTTGAACTCAAGACCTTGATCATCAAAAACTAAAACAAGGTGTCTCATCGACTTTGTTCCCATGAAATCAAGTACTGTAGTCTTTGCAGAAATTCAGCTTTCCTGAATAGAAAACTGATTTTGTGATTCTAGCCCAGTAAACCAGGACACCCCTTCATCCAGGACTCCATCAAAGTCCTGGTTGAGCCAGGTTGAGCCATCTTAACGAATCTGAGCAGAGCAGCTAAGTCACTTGAGAGTGTGTCCTGGTTTACTGGGAGAGAAATTTAGAGTCAGTTTTCTGTTGAGGAAATCTGCTATTTTGCAAGGACTACAACACTCTATTTCATGGGAACAAAGTGATAAAACTTTGTTATAGGTTTCAGCCAATGCTGGTATGCAGGTTGCCATAGGGATCAAGGTCTTCAAGGTCTTGAGATAACCAGATGCTCAAGATGCTTGTGCCCTGTGCTGGGGGGGTGCAGAAACCCAGGGGAGTTGACCCACGGTGACCCCAGGGTGATCAATACCATCAACATCACATTCACCATAAATTGAGGAGATTGCTGGGGACTCTTCCTCCTGCCCTTCTCTTCCTTCTTCTTTCTTCTTCCCTCTTCCATGGCTGACATCTTGAGAGGGACTTGTTTACCTTCCTAACCCTGAGGCCTACTCCCCCACAATATTGGCTGAGTAGAACTCTGTATGTTAATTCTGTTATTAATATTAGTTGTTTATTATTATTACATTTTATTACATTTATTAAATATATTTCTATTTCAACCTACAAATCTCTTTTCCTTTTCCCAACCGCACTCCTTGTGTGGGGAGGAGGCATCTGTATAAACCACAACAGGGTAGTACTTGTTCAACTGCAAACTCAGAGCTCTTTGATAAACATCTTACAGTCTTCACTGGTGCTGTGCTAAGGCAAGAGCTGAAGTGTGGTTCAAGTGATGCCACTGATGTCAGTGTGCACATGGTGCCAGGAACGATGGGTGCAACCCTGGAGCAGGGATGGAGGAACCCTACACCTGGGGATAGAAACTCTGTGTCTTGCCAACATGGTTTGCACAGGGATCTGCCATTTCTGCCGCCATCTGAAATGACACCTAGGACGTTGTAGATGCTAGGGGGGATAGCATATCCTATGATGGTGAGTGAGAGTGTGCCTGTGTGATGCCTCTATCCTAAACTGGCAGGATTAAGTGAGAACTAACCATTCAAACAAGCAAGATATCTGTGCAAGCAGATACTGTCAACGTGGAGAGCCACCTTTAATCAGCCACTTTAAATCAGTTCTCTGTTGTGAGATCAGGGTTACATGATAGAAATGCCTCGTGAATGAGGCCTAGAAGAGTCTATATACAGTTGTGCATCTGATTGCCATGCAAAAAGCTACAAAGCAAGTCAATGGAGGGCTGGACAGCAAGGTGGTCCTGGTCCTTGTGTCTCTGATTTCTCAGATCTGGGATACTGGTTTGTGTGCTAGTGGAACTCCTGCCTTTTTCCTTTCCTGGAGGGCCTGACCAGAGGTCAGTAGATTTTGATGAGGGAGATGCTTTATGAAAGCAGGAATCTGGGCTCTCTGCAACCTCTGCTCCAGCAATGTGATTATTTACAGTGAGAGTAGAAGAGCAGAGCAGATATCCAGCACCATCACCAGTATTTGCTCTAATTGCTGCTTGGGGTTGTGCTTATCAGCAGCACACCTGCTCTCCAGGCCCATGGCAGCGGGTTGGGCTCGGTGATCCTGAAGGTCTCGATGCTCCTCGCCACATGTCATTTGCAGCGTCTGAGGCTGTAACACCCAGTGTGGGATGGCGGCTGCTGGAAGACTCCAGATCCAGCTGAACTAGCTTCTCTAGTCCAGATAAGAGATGGCAGTGAGGGCGAGGATGGTACCGCCCATGCCTTCACATTGGTGAATGGGGGAAACAAAACCTGTGTCTGGAACCTCCCCTGCAAGTGGTTCTCTTGAAGCACTGGAGCTGGCTCAGCATGCAGCAAAGCTGCACTTGCCCCCTGAAATACTGTAAAGGAAGGGAAGGATGGTTAAATTTCAGAGTTTTGGTTTACACAAGTAATTGGGGTGAGAAAAACTAGGACAGCTTAGTGTTTGATTAAGGAGCAGTAATTATCTGTGTAACCCTGGTCAACTACCATGTGCTGTCATAAATTAAGCAACTAATGCCAATAAAATAGAGAGTAGGTAATTGATGGTGAGGGCTGGGAGGGGACAGTCTGTAGGACACAATCCAACTGTAGAAATGGCTGAATAACCATGACAGGTTGAATTCTAAGTCTATTCAGTAGAACACTCTCCTCTACCAAAAGCAGAGTATGGAAATAATCCCCAAACAAAAAACCTTCTATACCATAGACTGTGGCAGGATGCAGGACAGAGGTGTGGTGGAAATGTCCTCTCTCTGGTATCTCCCATGGGCAGTGGATGTAGCTGGGTGTGAGAGACATCAGATTGGATTTACCTCACTTAAGTTCAGAGTCTTACAATGTAGATGTCTGCAAATGAGCTGGTCACCTGCAGTTCTGATAGAGTGTTTCCCTTGATATGAAAAGTCTCTTTTAGGATGAGAAGCACATTTATTTCTCTCTGCCAACTACAGAGGAAGGTCATGGTTCAGTTCTATATTGTCACATTTGGTAGATGAATTCATCAAGTGCAAGAAAGAAAATGGTAAATAAACTATTTGCATAGCTAAGGAACCATAAAAACTTGCTTATGCAAAATTAACCTCTTTGATTTACTGCAGGACATCACTCAGACCTGGGACAACAGGAAGGATATTCTCTGATGAGATTTCAAGTCTTGCCCACTTTGTATCCATCTGTCACTTCCCTGCCTCTAATGCCAAGGATTAACACAGCAGAATGGGGCTGTTTTCCATCTTTTCAGACAGCAAGACATATTATAGTGAAAAATCTGCCAGAACTGAACCTTCAGAGAGTTGCCTCTGGTACACGAATGAAAATATCATCATCTGGAGAACTCACCTCAAGGAGGAGCCCCTCAAAAACTACTGATCCCTCCTCTGGAGGGGCAATGGGGTAGGAATAGCAGAAATTTCAGTTCCAGTCCAGTGATATTAGCTCAGCTACTTGAATTTTCAAGCTTAGTAAGGAATGGTTTCATCAGACGAAGTTCTGTAAAGGGTCAGGGGAAATCCAAAAGGCAAGGATTTGAGCGCAGTGTAATGGGAGACACATGTTGTAGTCAGAAAAAGGAGGGATAAGTATGATATGTTAAGCTCAATTACACTTGGTACAAGTCCAAGGATGCCCTTGAGGCTGTGCCAAGCTTAGCAGACCATAAACTGGGTTGAAAACAGCACAGCAAAGAAGAAAATGCAGGGTGCCCGATGGATGGCACAGAAAGATCCTTTGAACCTGAACACCAGAGAAGACAACCAGATTGGAGATCTTCAGTTGAGGCTTACTGCTGTATAAATGCAACTGAGAATGACCTCTGCTAACAATAAAATCAGAAAACTAATGCTAGAGGATTGTAGAGTGGAGATATAAAGTGTTAGCAGAAATATTGGAAGAGAACAATGCTGCGAGGGAAATGGGTCCTTGACCGACTGCGAGGCTGATGAAGTTAATGCAAGCTGAAGGAGCTGCTGTTCTTGCAGCTTTTTCTGTATAGGAAGATGAAATAAGTCCAGGCAAGATAGAGTCAACAGCAAATTTACAAAGAAATTTCTTCGTAAAAGCAGGTTTTGATGTCCCGGGAAAGTTCCCAGATGAAATGTCTGAGTGAATGGGTTTTGTAGAAGGTAAAGGAAGAAACTGATGAACTTTCAGAATAACAGCAAGTAATTAAAGCAGTTCTTTGCAGATAAGAGAGGGTGCAGTATGTGCATGTGAATGTTTTTGACTCATTATAAACTAAAATTATGAATCTTTATTACCACGGACCAGAGCTCTATGTCAAGATCCATGCAGACTGTTGGGACTGTGCTAAGCCTGGGTCCTTTTTTATTTACTAGCAAAGAAAGAGGCTGTGAGTGCAGAGCCTCTCTTCTTGCAGCCATGTGGTTTGCCAGGTATCTTTGCAGTGCTGTCAGCTTTTATGTACAGCTAGCACCAAAGATGTGACAGAGAACTGGTCATCATCCTCAAGCTCTTGACCACATTCAGTGGTTCTGTGGCATAGTATAGCAGTAAAAATGCTGCAAGCCCCTGGCTATGCAGACATACTGGCTTGTTCACATGTGGAAGGAGTATTCTTTGTTAACATCACTTCACAATCTAAACAGGCACAGTTACATCAGCATAAACTTGAAGACTAGGATCCCTAAAACACTTAGTTGAAAGCCACAACACAGAGGGAGAAAGCATATATGGACCAGGAGAGTTAGGAAGAACAGTAGTGGAGTACATGCATCCTGCGGAGGGAGAAAATAGCAAAGACCAGCAAAAAAAACCCCCAAACTGTATTTGCATGTAGAAGTGAGGTCAGATTTGTTAGGAGTTTCCAGATCCAACAGCCCAACAGAGGTGAAGCAGTTGTAGCTCCTCGTTCCCTGGTCCAGGCAGTGGTGAGGTTGAGCCTGTGCTCCCAGGAGGTGCTCACACACGAGACATTAGTATGTTCATACATAACCAACCACACAGATAGACCAGACTAGACTATATTCAGTCTGCACGGATGAGGAACAGAGCACTGATGCAAACAGGAAGAGCAGCAATGGCCTCAGCCCTGTCCCCTCTCTGACCGATCAGGATGAAAGACCATTAGAGGAAAATTATTAACATATATCCAATGTGGATTCCTCCAGTAGCTGGGCCTAGACACTCAAGTCTGCCCAGTAGCTGCTCCTGGATCCTGCGTGTCCCCAGTTTCTGGCACCTCAGAGCCGCAGCCCTGCTCCAGCTGCTCCGACCCCCTCACACACAGATATGCACAGACATGCACTGAGGACTCAGGTGCACCCTTCCCTTTTTCTGTCTTTAGATCCTGCCTTGAGCACACCAGGATTAGTTTTGTACAATCCCCAAATGTCCTTCCTGGCATCAGATAACATGCCCTGTGCCCTCAGTGGCCCCCCTCAGCCTGTGAGGCTATCTGGAGAGCTGCTCCCATTGACTCGCCTGGTGGGTGTCCCACCTGGACCATGAAGCTGATGGCTCTGCTGGGACAGCCTCAGGAGAACCTGGGGTAGGGTACTGTGTTCATTCTATTTAGCTTATTGGGTTCCCTTGACTGTTACTGTTCCTTTATATTTGTGGGGGTGAGCTAAGAAGAATTACACAACCACTATTCCAGGGGAAATGTGTCTTGGAACAAATTGTCTCTTAGAGAACAGCAACAATGAGAAAGACCTTGAAGAGTTAATGGATCGAAAAATAAGACAAGGATAAGAAGAAAAGGTTAAAACCTGTAAATAATCAGTGCAGACAATATTAACGAAAACATGTCAACATAACTGCACTTCCCTTTGTGTCAGAGACAACGTGTCTAGGATGCTGGAGCACTTGGCAACAGCTTCTCTGAGACTGGGCTGAAAGCACCTTGTTGATAGGAGCTGCTGAAAACTAATGGCAAAAAAGGATTTATCCTCAGCAGAAGGTTTGCAAGGAAGTGAAATTCGGAGAAGTCCAGACAGCAAGCAGGGGTTTTGCTGAGTTCTGGCTGAGGGCCATCTTCCCAAACTCAAAGAAATCCAGCTCTTGGGAACAATGGCAAAGGGCTCCTCTACTATTCAAGGAGTTTCTGGGACTGCACAAGTGCACAGAGCATTGTCTAGCAGGTTGATGAAGATGTTCGAGAGGAGAGATATGAGTGTTTGTCCTCACTGGGGACAGGTCTTTCCTTCTTTGACTAAAAATGTTTTGCAGACAACATCCTTCTTTCCTGACCATTAAGCAGTCTCCTTTTGAAGAGTGGGTTATTGCTTTGACAGTGGAAAGAATGTATTTAGAAGATCAACTGGAATAGTGTTTGTATCTGTTATTGCACTGAACCCTGTTGCCTGGTAAATAATCCTAACTTGAACCACTTCAACCAGTCAACTTCAAATCAATCTGTCTGCAGAGATCATGGTTTCCCTTGAAATCTAGTTGGTCAAGGTCTTACTTCAGAGTAGAGAGAGAATCTCAAGGTGCTTGACCATCAGTGTGGGTAAGCAAACGCGAGTGAAGGATTGCTACTTGGGACAAGTTCTGATGTTGCAGTGAAGGGTGCAAACTCCAGCAGGATCTCAATGCAATAGTGAGCAGCAAAAACCTTTCAGAAGTGCTCCAGTTCTTGTCCTTGCTATCACAGGCTACTCTAGGTGTTTGGTTTGCAGGTCTCCAGGGAACCCTAGTGTCTTATGGTCCATGTGAAATGTCTAAGAGATTGAGAGTCTTCCCTGGACATCACCAGGGAGGGGATATCCCCAGACTGTTGGGATCTCCCTGTGGCAGAGTCCAAAGAGACGGCTGCTGCCAGTGCCCCAGCAGATGCCCAGATTGCAGTGTTGGGAAAAGGGCTGTCCCAGCCAGGAGCATGTGCCTTTAGCAGAGCATCTCCCTTGGTAAGCATTTGCGTCCAGCGCCCTGTGGCTGCTGTGATATCGGGTGGATGTGAATTTAGAGGGTTTCTGATCTCAGTTTTATTGACTTTTCTTTCAATTTTCCATGTTCCAAATGGGATGTCTGCAGAGAAATTAAGGTCCAGGTTGTTATTTTTATAAACTATTAGTACTTTCTGTCCATTAGCTATTCTGACATCTTCTATCTCCCTTTCATGTCTCTCTTTGTGTTTCCTTGCCTTCTTTGTTGGCTTTCATTTCCTTTCCTTTCCTCACCAAAATGCTGATGATGCCACAGGGATTAAAACCCCAAATATTTTTAATGCAGGCAAATAGGAAAAGGAACAGTATGGTACAAAAAGAGCTTTGTTCCACAGTGAGAGCAAGGTCCTCAGCTTTCAGCTACCTCCAAAATGCTACTACAGCCCAAGGTTGAGGAGGACCCCATACTTATAATCTCTTTGACATATCAAAAAATATTTGTTCCCTCCTGACCTCTCATTCCTCTGTATTTTCTCCTATAGGAAAAGGAACAGTATGGTACAAAAAGAGCTTTGTTCCACAGTGAGAGCAAGGTCCTCAGCTTTCAGCTACCTCAGGGTTTCATGGGTTATATCTTCCACAGCGAGACATTTCACAATCCATGAAGATTGCAGGACACGTCAGATTAGACTCCCCATGCTGTTAAATCCTTGTGTACTCAATACACCCAGATTTCCAGCCTCACAGCATCAGCTCCACTGTCAAGCCTGGACGTACATGCAATGCCTCCTCCCAGGAAAAGGAACAGTATGGTACAAAAAGAGTTTTGTTCCACAGTGAGAGCAAGGTCCTAAGCTTTCAGCTACCTCAGGGTTTCATGGGTTATATCTTCCACAGCGAGACATTTCACAATCCATGGAGATCACAGGACATGTCAGATTAGACTCCCCATGCTGTTAAATCCTTGTGTACTCAGTACACCCAGATTTCCAGCCCCTGGCATGTCTCTTCCCACCTCACAGCATCAGCTCCACTGTCAAGCCTGGACGTACATGCAATGCCTCCTCCCATCCTCACTTAAACCCCAGAATAAAATCAACAGCTAGAAACCCAGCATCTACGCTCTTGGGATCAGAGCAGCATGACCATATGGGTACTCAGTACTTTTAGAGACATGTACCTATCTGTGCTGTTATCCTATAAGCAGTACACAGGTTTTTGTTGAGGTTTATGTTTCTCTCTAAAGCTGGTATTGCTGTCTTCAATTAAAATTTTTATTATTTCCACTATTTGATGTTCATTAAGGCTTTTATTGACAAAGGTTCAATAAAAGTTTGTAAGTTACACAAATGCGTTTCACCAAATAAAATGAGCTTTCATAAAAGCTCTTCCCAAAGCCTGGTGAAACTTTTCCTCTCATAGACAGAGCACCCACACCTCTGCTTGTGAATTGCTGCAGTTTGAGCCTCTTGTAGCACCGAAGCTCTCACAGGAGACAGGGAGTGCTCCTGCCAGCATCACCATCTTCACTTTGCTCTTCCCTGTGCACGTCTCAGTGCTCTTCTGTGCTCACCCCGAATATCCAGGGTGTTCTTAAGCTTGCTATTCTGTCCTGTCTGAGCACCCAGGCACAAACTTTATCAGCCAGAGACAGAGGGTAATTCCTCCTAAAGGCTATGAATCGCCTACCTTTGGGACCAACGGGGATCGTGGACATTTCTGACTGGAGAAGTTGCACCTATTTCTGAATGTCCATTGCCCCATTCAAACAGCATCACAAGAGCACTGACCATTCTTCAGCCTTGGAGGAGCACATTTAAATATTGCTTTCAGTGTCTCAGTGTTGAACCCTGTAATGAATGGGGAAACAACAAGCATGTAAATCATATCCTCCAGTAAGAGGGAAATGCTACAGAAGTGCAAATATATTGAGAATCACTTTTCTTTTCCAAGCTCTGAGATCCACTCTTTCAAGGACAACATGGATTAGACCTTCTCCTGGGAACAGGAGCCATGTTCCTTTGTCTGGAGGAGAAGTCTTCCTCATCCACGGCTGCAGAGGACAGAAGTTGTTCTGCGCTACAAGGCCCTTCTCTCTGCTACATTGTGATGGATGTTTCAGTAATACCCTGGAGGGAAAGGAAATGTTTTGGGTTTGGTTACACAAAAATATTTTGTCTATCCACAAATGAAATTTCTTCCTTTCAATATGAAGTGGCTTCTCCCCCATGAACTTTCAGTTCTGATCCCAGTGTCCATGCAGTGAGTCCCAGAGCATGAGGAGATAGGTTTGAAAGTGTACTTAGACTGACCCAAAATACTTAGGGAAGAGAGCTATTTCCCTGTAAGTCCATCCTTCACTGTCCAGATTGTCACTGCTGCAGGCACCATGGGTAGAAAGCAGGACTTCTCCGCTTATTTAGACAAGAGCTTCAAAACATATGTTAAACTACTGAAGTTGCAACCCTCCTCCGAGGCTGCTAGGTAAAAGTATGCACTGACATCAGTCTATACATTAACAACCAGACCAACATAGCCATGGAAAGACCTTTCTGTCACCAGTCATCTCTTGCAATATTGCCAGGAGGACATGAAGGTCACAGGGATCAACCTGGTCACCAGAGCCATTTCAAGTAGTCACTCTTAACATGCAGGAAGATGTCTATGGAGCTGCTGGAGTTTGTGCTAAATCAGCAGATAAAAAGACGCACTGCTCTTTCCTCATGATTTGGATTCTGTGCATTTGTAGAAAGAAAGACTGTGCTAACACTTAATCTAAGTTGTTTTTCATGTTTAGTTTACTGTTTGTCTTTTTTTAACACAACTGAAATTTATCATAAATATTTCATGAGTAAACAATGATGTTAATCTATTTGCTAAGCATGACTGTTGTTTGCAGTGCTGTAGAGAACATGACACAAAAAAGGTCCATCCGTGATACTAGTGTTGGGCACACCTGAAAAAAACCCTACTATCTGCATTTGGGGACGCAGAAACATTGGGGAGAGCATGAGGCAAGGCCAGTTGAATGAGTATCGATGCAGCCATTGGGGAGGACAGTGTTTTATCATCAGAGCCCGAAGGTGTCAGTTGAGGGCAGAGTGTTAGACCACATGGCGCAGGAAATGAGAACAAGACTTGTCCCCCTTACACCTCTGTCAGATGTCCTGCGGGAGACTGACTTTGCTGTGTCCTCAAGCAATGGGGTTTGTTACAGGGACAGGGAAGTCATCTTCCTTGGACACCAAGTGCTTGGCCAGGACATCCCGAGCACCTCCTTGCTCACGTTTCATTGCAAGGTCAGTCATATGTTGCACTAACATGGGCAAGTCCTTGCTGAGGAAGAAAGTCCTTGCTGAGGAAGAAAGTCCTTGCTGTTCCTGCTCTCCAGGTGAGAGGAGGTGCTGCTGGAATGGAGGGCTTCATTTGATGCACAGTGCTTTTCAGAGACTTGGTGAGATCCTGTGCCCATGTCCCCAGCAAGTTCCCGGCAATGGTATGAGGTGCTCAGCACCCACAGGCCTTGCAGGGTGGTTGGCATCATTGCCTAAAACCCAGGGACAGACTGAGTCTGGGCCTTCCAGGGCTCTCCATGCTTGAAAACACCCATGGCCAGGCTCAGCATGCAGAGGAGACTGCCTGCTTCAAGGCACCTGGCCTCCAGCCTGGCCTAAAAATATCCTTCATGGGCAATAGCATGGACCTGCTGCTGTCTCTTCCAGATGCCCAGGGGCTGGCCAACACCAACATGACCATCTGTGGTAGCATCGCTGTTCTTCAGATGGCCTCGTGCTCTTTCTAGTGGGGGACCTGGTGCCAGGGTGGGCTGTGTGTCCTGGCAGACACATGTCACCTAAGGCTGAGAGTGTCCCCTGGGGATGGCCAGGGCACAGGAAAGCCTGCCTTGAGCAGCATCTGCTGTCTGGCAGACAGTAGCCCCTTGTGCTGGCAGAGGAACCCTGCAGATCATCTCTAGGACTCCTCCTCCCATGCAAATCCTGCTCCAGCCTTCAACAGCTAGAAATTGGCTCAGTGCTGCTGGGGAGGAGGTTTAGCAATATCCTTTCCAAAACATGTTAGTGCTAACTCTGCTAATTGGATATTCTCATTATCCATATAAATTCCAGTCCCACTGGGGTTCTGCACTATGGATGTGCAAATCCAACTTTACAATCCATTGCTCTGGCATTTCTGGGTTGTGCTCAGCATGATTTAAGTGAAGAACTGTAGTGGCTGATGACTGCAAAGGCACCTAAGTGTGCTGGGGATTTAAATCAAGCCGCTCAGACACATCACTTTGAAAAGTGGCTTCTCTGGGAAGGAAAGGGCTTTTCGGATAGAATTTCACAGAGTGAATATTAAGTCAATTTGACTGTAAGCTCCTTGGGAGAGAGAATATCTGTTCCTCATGTTCGTGCAGTTCACAGCACCATTGCCTGGATCCAACCAGCACAGCCATTTAATGGGTTTGTGACTGCCACTGATTGAACGCTACCCTCCCAGCTCATTTCCTAGAAATTACTTAAATAGCCCAATCATTTGCAGTCCTTGGCCAGCTGAGGGCTGAATGTACCTCCTCATATTTGCTCTTGGATGTGAATCAGTCCCTGATGTATCTTATTCTTGAATGGGAAAGCATTTGGAAATTCCTCATATTGTAAGACCAAGCCAAGAAATGTGAAGCTAATGTAGATGACAGAAACAGAAGGAGCTGGAAGACATGATATAGCTCGGTTGTTACCACTGGGACGGCAGGGAAAAGGAAGGGACAATGACACCTCCAAATGGGATCAGAGCACTCTGGATATGCTTTTCAATAAAAAGTGAGTTTTTTCTTCATAATAAACGAGAAAGTCTTCAAAATACACAAATGCTCACGTGTGTGGTTGGAGATTTTTCCAATGCAGATGTTTGTTTTCAGTAAGAAATTATCATCAGCTGTGAAAATGGGGAGAAAAGAGAAAGGGAGATCACAGCATTTTTTCTAGTCTAATTTTTGAATCGGCTCCAGAAAGCATGTCTTCACTAAAACAAATTGATGCGGGATATGTTTGTGTAGTTATTTTGAAATACCTGTAATTTCCCTCCTCCTGTTTATAAAAGCCTCAGAACACGATCATGGAACAAAACCAATAAAGAGCAATTCTAGCCAGTTCCCTCATTTATGGGATGAATCTCATACTGTGAATAATGAAGAGTGAATAGCTGAAGTAAATAGTTCACAATCAATCTGCCGTGCCTGGCGCAGCAAATGCAATCAAACAAGATGCAGTATAATACAGCTGGATGCAAGGTCACTGTCTAGAAACAAGGAATGCAGGTTGCAATTACACGGTGGGGGACTGTGGCTTGGAAAGCGTGGAAGGAGCTGGGGTCGTGCTGGAAACCATGCTAATCGACAGTGCCGTGGCTATGAAGATGAACATGATCCAGAACAGATAAACAGCACACTATCAAACCAAAGGCAAAGGTGCTTTGTACTGCACAGAGAGCAAGGGGAGGACATATACTGATACCAAAAAATGTAAGCAAAAGCCTAAGATTCAAAGCCATGGCACTACTGCCTGCAGGGGGTGAGTTCTTGGGAAACCTCGGGCAGTGGAGGTCATGGGTCTTAGGCTGCTTGGTCACCCTGTGTCAGCACAAGACTTTGATGAGTCAAGAAGCCCTATGCCCATGGAGGTTTGCCACATGGTAGGTGAGTTTGATCCCTCGGGTGTTCCCATGAAAATCCAAAGGACATTGGCTTAAGCAGTGGAAAACAACTGACACCATCTGAATGCTCCTGAGATTGAATGCTTCCACACTTGGAAGTAAGATTCCCACTCTTCAACTGGAATGAGGAGATGCAAGGGAGCAAGCTAGGGAAAGAGGAGTGCCAGTCTTCAGGAAGTGTGGTGGTGCAGCCAGTTCACAGTGCATCACTGGTGCTCCCGCAGGACTTGGAGCTGCTGAGGAGACACCATAGAGATTCAGGACTCCAGGAACAAGCCCTGAAAGTGTCCTGAATGAAGCAAGAGTACCTGCTGTAAGCTTTCAGCTGGCTTTGGCTGGCTGGGTAGGGAGGACAGAAGCTCTTGCTGGACATACTGCACTCTGGGTCACCGTATGACCCGGCAAATCCAAGCACTTCTACTCAACATTATTTTGCCCCATCTCTGAGCCTGGAAAGCAGTGACCTGGCTGGTGGGGCTGAGACACAAAGGTTGGGCTGCAAGAACAGAAAGCTGGTGACTTTGTGCAGCAGGAGGGTGATGGACCTGAAGGAGTCTGATGAATGGGATGCATGGCTCAGGGGAAAAGGTGGGACATACAGAGAGAGTGGGCAGAGGTAGATCAGGAGGAGAGGGGGATTCCCTGTCTTTGAGAAGGAGAGAGGAAAGCAGGCAAGGAAGGCATGGGCAGCAGGGATATTGTTGTTGAAGAGTGGAAAATGCACAGGACAGGACTCCTGGCAGATTCATTCATGGTCCTGTGCATCCAGGGATTCCTTTGGCCCAGAGTAAGAAGCAAAGGGAAAGGTCTAGAGATAGTATGGCCTGGGGACCATCAGTCATCAGACACCAGCACTGGTTATGCTCCCATCATCTCTGTGTGCAGCTGCAGCCCACCTGGGCAAGCAGAGTGTGGTGGCAAGGATGTTTCTGGAAATGCAGCCACTGGATGTTGGTACTTATGGGTCTTTTCTGAAAGAAGAGTTTGCACAGCACTCAATTTTGGATGTGCACATCCTTGAGGAAAAGGAATGCAAAGTAGAGCTGAACATTGCTTTTCAGGGAACTCACCAGAGTTGTCTTAGATACCCTAAATGTAGATGCTGATGATTGCAGGTATAACCTGCTGCCAGTGATGCCACAGAGCCAGCCCTGTCTCTAAACAGTGTTCGCACGCTGTAGAGCATGAAGGGTTAAGCTCTGCAGGTCTCAGATCAAGAAGCATCTGGCTGGCATTGCCTTTCCTAGGAAAATTATGGATTCTTGGCTGCAAGCTAATAAACCAATCAGCAGTAATTAGCATCTTTCGAGGAATGAACTATCTGGTGGCATTCAAGGAGTAGAACATCTTGCCTGAGTGAAATGAAGTGTGAAAGAGCTCTGCAGAGAGGTGGGTCTATTGCCATGGTGCTCTCTTCGGAGGCCCACCATCTCCAAACCTGCTGCAGAAGAGCGAAGCCTGGACTGATGGTCCAGACTGCATGCACCACTTCTTGAACAAATTGTCTCCTCTGCTTCCATTTCTGAGATGTGACTTTTTAAGTTGCACCTACTGCCTTGCCTTGAATGAAGGAATCTTGCTTGGGGCACATCGAGGCATGCAGCTGCTCCAGATTTTGACCTATTACTGAAAATGGTACAATTTTGTTTTTGCTTTATGGAATGCCTAAATTTTTAACAGAGCACATAAAAAAAATTCAAAATCACCAGTTCCAGGACTGCCCATCGATGCCTTAATTTTCCTCCTGACAGACTGAAATTTTCATCTTCTGTGCTGCCATGTGCCCTTTGAGTGGTTGCTTCTCTCCAGAACCTACCAGCTTACATCAGAGAAATTATGCTTTTGGGCCATGGGGACAACTCTTCTGTCCCCCAGCTGAGATACTTCTCCATCAGGCTTCTACAGCTGCAGCTATCACAAAAAATGAAGTAAAACCAGTCCTTCTTTGTTATGATGTTTCACTGAAGTTGCATCAGAGTCCAGACAGATATGGCTGCAGCAGTCTCGTGGGCTGTGTCTGGCTCCGTGCATGTGGTGGTCTGAGGAATCTGGAGTCAAGAGCAGTCAAGGCTGTCAAGATCCATAGGGGCAAGGAGCAACTGGCTGCCTACAGTAGAGAAAATAGCAACCACAAAGACTAAAAGGCAAAGGACATCTGGGAAGAGAGAGGAAAAGAGAGAGTCTGGGACCCTGAAACATCACTTGGAAATACTCAGCTTTTGAAGCAAGGTGGCTGCTCTCTGGCACTGATGGCTGCGAAGGTTCAACCTTGTACCTGCCTTGCAGCTGTAGCAGCTGGGCTATGCTGGCCCTTTGTGTGTCTCACCAGCACAGGGAACAGGGCAGTCTGAGCTGGCCAGGATGTGCTGCGGGAGGAGGGAGGGTGATGTTTATGATTCCCCACCTTTTCATTTCCATCAGAAAAAATGCTGAGTCGAACATGCTCAGATTTGGACCAAAAGATTTTCAACTTTCCAAGTAAGAATGAAGCATTCAGGAGAAGATCAGATTTTTTATTTTTTTTTCCTGTGGAAAAGTTTTTCTGAGAATTTACAGTTCACAGAACCAACAAACCATCCCTGATCCCCCCATCCTGGCTTCCTTTGCCCTACACATGCTGAGAAAGGGAAGACAGCAGACCTTGGCAAGGTCTCTGATACCTGTCCACCAGCATTGCTCCTTTCCAGAGCCCCAACTCTGGCTGGAAATACAACTACCAACCCCATGGCTCGTCTGTCTGTCGACCTGCTTCTCACTCTGTAGCCTCCATGCAGAGGCTGATGGTTTCAGCAGAGTGTGTCTGGTCAGAGTTGTGATAAGTGGGCGAGAAGAGGCCCCTCAGGATGGCAATATGCAACATATGGCAGGCATACTGTGACATATTGCTAACAGACCTGCACTTACAGGTCCATTAGTCTCAATTAAAGTGGATTGGAATATTTAGCACAGGTTCAAGTAAAAGTGACTGGAAATGGTGTATTGGGGCTCATCAGTGTGGCTCACCAGGAGCCAACAAGAAATGCTAGACTAGCATGAAGCACCATGGTGTGGGGCAGGGGGGTGATGCTGCAAGTGCGCTGCTGTCAGGGGATCCTTGGAGCTTGTCCATGTTGGTGTGGCTGTTGTGTGTCAACCTCTCAAGGCTTGTCTTGAAGTAAGTGCTGTACTTGAGGTACGGAAAGGAGCACAGTGAGGGGGTTGGCCACCAAAGGATGGGGCTGAGAGAGCAAGCAGGTCTGCCCAGCCTTGAGCCCTGAGCCCAACAAGCAGCAGTACTGCTGGAGACAACCAGGTGAGAATGGGCAACTTTGTGACTTCTGCATATGTGATATGTGCCAAATAGTTTAGCCCACCTTGCCCTTGCATACTTACCCTGAAGCCACAGTCCTGCCCCTGGCAGTAATTCCTCAATTTCCATTCAACCTCTCTCCATAACCTGGGCCGGTGTACAACCACTGCTCTGAGGCTTGCGAAGCATCTCAGCTATGGTAGTTAGTGCTGGTCCCCCTGACCAGGAGGATGGGACAAGGCTGCGCCTTGCCAAGGATATATGGAGGAGCCTCCACCAAAGGCAGCAATGAGTCCAGACCCAGCAAAGACCTCAGCCAGGAAACCATCATGAAGAATGCCCTCATGGAAATGCAGACGTGCTGTGAGCCCTGCCTAATTCCCTGCTCTGTTTAATTGCCTCTGTGGGACACTGCAAGAAAAAGAAAAGCAAATATTAACATGCACAGTGGGATGAGGATGAGAGTTGCTACCTCTGGTGTGATTATGCAGCAAGAGAGAGATCAGAGAGTCTGGCCACAGGCTGTGCATCTCCCTGCTCCAGTGGAGAAGTGTGGCTACAGGCTTGGTCCTCTTCAAAACCAACTACAAAGTTCATTTCCTGAACTGTATTTCCCCCCAGTATATTATTTCTCTGTACTAGCACAAATATGCATGGACCTGTGGAGAAGTGCAGGAGCAAAGAGGCAGGCATATGCATGAAATGATAAACTAATCAACCTTTTCCTCTGAAAGCTGGAAAGAGAAAGTTACTGTGATGTTTATTTTGAAATGCTTTGTGCACATACGGATATGAAGGAGATGGAAGACAAAAAGTACCTGGAAACATCATATTTCTTTCTTAAATTTCTCATGAACCAAAGACATGAGTCAAACCATTCCCTATGCACAACACACATTTCTAGCTGAGCTGAACTGCTTCCTGGGAATTGCCTTTGTTTCTGCATCAAAATGCTCAAAAAAGATCCTAACACAGTCACATACTTAAGCCCCTAAAAATTTCAAGGAGAAATAGAGTAACTGATACCTTTGGTAATCCTCATGTCCCCAGCGTGCCTCCTTGGCTTGGAGAGCCTGAGTTACCCTTCTCAGCACCCAGGAGGATTCAGCCTGTGGATGAGGTGAGAGGAAGAGCTAAACAGGGCTGAGGCAGGGAAGGGTTTGGAAACCACAGCCTCTGCCTGCAAGTGCGAGCGTGTGTGTATGCAATGAGGAGCACGAAACAGCCTCTCCTGAAGGTTAAGTGTCCTTTGAACAGATGTTCCCTGAAACCATTAATGGTGATGCTGGTCTTCTGGATGGTGGCTCATTTCATCTACATGTGTTGCCACTTTGTTTAATAGCAAAATAAGTAATGAAACAATCATATTTGATGCAGTTAAAGCAGAAGAGTCTTGTTTTCGGTCATCAAGTGTGTGTTTATGGTCTGCAGACTCTGCAGATAAACCACCCATTATGTTTAGATTAATGTGATGCTAATGAGACATGAAGATAACTGGCCAAAAAATATTTCTAGAGCGGGTACTCAGAGACCACAAAACACTGTGTGGAGACAATCTATCCCTTGAAATACTTTAATGAAGCAAGAGTGTCTGGAGCCCTATTAAATCCATGGAGACTAGTCTTTCCAGAATCTGAACTATTTTTATGTTTTCTAGCCTGTTGTTTGAGGGCTAAAGGAACAATTTTTATCAGTGAATGTAGTATCAGCTATTGCACTGCCTGGATGGCATGTCTGTATGATCTGCTCACTCTGATGTGACCTCTCTTTGTGCAGACTGGCTTAGCCAGGGTCACAGCACACTCACACCATCTCCTGTAGGCTCACAAACGCAGCATAACCAGTTTGTAAATGTGTGACCGGTGCATCTTCCTCTCAAATGACAGCTACAATGACTTTGGCATCATGTCTGGATTTCATTCGTTGGCCTGGTGACCAGCATCTGTGATCCTTGGTGCTGAACAGAGGGTAACTGAGTGTGTCATGGAGATATTTTGTCCTGCATGGAGATATTTTGTGCTGCTGAAAGTCAAAATAAGATACAACGAAAAGGTGAGGAAGGTGGAGTAGCAACTCAAAAGCACTGAACAAGCAGCATTCGTTCTCTGTGCCTGAAAACACATGGAGATGCGGCAGAGGTACCAGCCTGCAGAGAGGGATCCCAGGGACCTCCAGCCCTCTTGGATGGCTCATTGAAGACTTTTCTATGCCTTTTCTTCCAATGGAGAGTGGAAAGCTGAGTGAGTGATGGGTAAGGGCTTGCCTGGATATGTATTCTATGTGAAAGAGAGCTTCTGGTGAGCCCATCTTAATGAATCCTTTACAGATGCTCTCTGCAAGCAGTCAGGCATACTGAATTTACATAAAACAGGAAAAAAATGTTCCTGAATAAATTTTTAAGACAAAACCTTGCCCTGAATGTGATTCACTCCTGTTCCTAGTTGTTTGATAGTCAGCACAAAAATTTGGGTATTCAAACATTTTTTTAAAAAAGCAGTTTAATTTGAATGATTATTCAACCACAAAGCCTCTCTGTACATGTCTTGGTTGCTATCTGTGACAATCCTGATTAAGAAGTGCAAGTTATATAAGCAAAAAAAAAAAAGTTAATTCAACTAGGAATCCGAGACACAGTGCACATAGTTAAATACTTTGAACGTTAACAACAAAAACATGCCTGAAGGGGTCTGGCAAATTTACCAGCCATTCACCAACTCACAGAAAAAATGAATTACTAAGAGATTATTGCTATAATGGCTAAATCAAACAACACAGTCTGTAAAAGCACGTTCTTAGCCTAGATTCTGCAGTTTTCACCAGATGGATTTCAGAACTTATACTGTACGCTGAAGCCTGCACTTGACATTGCAGTCACAAAATACTAGATTTTATCAAAGATCTGCATGGGGAAGCTGGCATGCAAGGTGCCAGACTATGAATTTACAGTGCATTAGTCATGGCACATTGACTCTGTGCATATGGGGATTGGGATTCATCTACGTGAACCCCAGCCCTCTGAAGAGGAGCTGCCCAGATTAATCTCTCTGAGGAGTGGGAGAAACCGGCACCTCCTGGGGCAGCCCATTCTACCCAGGCAGGTGTCATGGTGAAAAATAGTTTTAACATGAGCTTGAAGGTGATAATCATCTTGAGTTGTCCATTAGGAGACATTAAAGACACAAAGTAAAACTTCTGCTCAGGAAGAATGAAAACTGTTCAGAGCTGGGTACCTGAGCCCACTGTGTTTGTGGTTGCAATAAGGTGCAGAAAAAGAAGAGAAGAAATAAGGAGTAGAGCCATGGGGAACTTCACAAGAAATTGGAAGGGCAATGTAAAAGGGAGCAATCAATAGAGTGAAGAGAGTTGACAGAGGGCAGATGTGGAAGAAGGCTCTGCAGAAGGAGGAGAAAGGAAAGTGATGGAAAGGGAAAATCTTGTTGGGTTTTGTCCATGTCTTCTAGGAACAGAAGAGGGCTCTGTGAAGATGATTAGCCATGTGTTAGCTACGGAGTACAACTCAGCCAAAATAGAGCAGCTTGTTGAAGCCACATAAGTTGAATGTACTGATGAGCTCAGAGTCATAGTCTGGCAGGGGAGGGGACAGGACTGAGCAGTGATTGTGATGTTCAATGACGAGGACACTGCACTGGAGTCAGGGACAAAGGAGGGGATAAAGATGATTGACCAGGACTCTGAATCAAAATAAGAGCTGTGGGAGGCCAAGCAAGCTGCCAGGGGTTTGTTGTGTCCCTGGCATGGGACACAGGATACTGAGGATGAAAAAGAGGCAGGAAAAATCAGGCAGGAAGGCTCCTCAGGGGGATTGTGGGGGGAGCAGAAGGGAGTGCAGGGAAGCCAAGCAGAAAGCTGGAGAAGAAAGGGCAGGAAGAAGAGAGAAATGCTGGAAACAGGAAAGAAAGGTCAATGCCAGCAGGGGTAATGTGCTTTCATCCTGCAAGGGAGGGCAATCTGCTGAGAGGTTGGGGAGCTTCCTGCTAATTCATGCCCTGCTGCTGCCTGCTGTAGAGTTGGGGGGACACACTAGTGAGGAGATGGGGATGTGTCTGGGGGATCTAACATCTTCTGTGCCCCTACTCCACTGGCAAAAATTGCTGGAAGTGTTGCATTGAGCTTGTTTGCATAGTGAAGTGGAAATTCCCCTGAAGAGCTGCCCTTTCACCTCTGGGAGGAGAGAACTGAGCCATGTAAAGAGAACAGGGAGTTCCCATGAGCCCTGAACCCTGGGTGTCAGCCTGCAAAGCTGAATGGGAACCTGATGAATAGGTGTCCAGGCACTCGACATACACACAGTGAACAGGATGGCTCCATTCACAGGAAAAGTCACTCCACTTTCCTCACACCAGAGAGAGTGAGTACACGTGGGTCACCCGTAAGTCTTAGAACGTGACAATGATAACATGAAATCAGATTCATGGGCATCATTTCCTGGCGCTCACGATGTCCTGCCTGCACAGTGCTTGATCACGTCAGTGAACCCGCAGCAGAGGAGAGACGTGTCTCTGCTGAAGCACCTCCAGCGGGCTCTGCATGCCTGACAGATCTCATCTGCCAGAACTTCTCAGGAAGCTGGGCTGCTCCTGGATCTTCAAACTGCCCTCCCAGGCAGCAAACAAAGCAGTCTGTCTGCAGTAATCACCTCCTCCTCCAATTCCAGAATCCACAGCTCTAATGATAGCACGAGTGAAGAGAGGCAATGTGAATACTGACATGTTCAGGGTACTGCTGGCGAAAAGAGGCTCTCCTGCACTGTTATTCAAAGTTTCTTTCCTGTGTAATTTTTTACATCTTTCCTTTTATGTATCACTTCATCATCCCTGCAGGGGAGAGGTGCTCTGGGACCCTTCAGCAGCATGAGCACAGGCCCACACACCTCTCCATTCAATGACTCGGTGACATTTCATCCATCCAGCACTGTTATTCAATGAAACTCTTTGTTTCGCTGTGATAAATGGGGCAGGCAGGGAATCGATTTCCTTCCCCTGCCTGCAAGGCGTCAGAGGGCTGCTTTCACCAGGAGGCCTTCTCTCTGCCTCAGTGCTCAGATTAACTTATTAGGAGTTAATTAATCAGGCCCATTGATTGGCTGTCATATTGCTGGACGGTTAGTGTGCTCTCGGGTCGGAAGGTCGTATCAGAGCAGTTCCTTCTGTTCTCTTCCCTGCCTGATGCCAGTCATCACCAAGAGGACCCGAGCAGCGGGGAGGAGCAGGAAGAAGAGGAAGGTCGGCTTGCTTGCCAGCGGGATGGAAATACAACTCCCTTCCCTCTTGCATGGAAGTTACACACTGTGCAAGGGATGGTGACAGCTTCCACAACTGCTGTCTCCCAAAATGAGACAGTGCATGGTCAGACAGAGCCCTGGCTTTGCAGTCCAGAGAACTCGCACTCAGTGCTGCCCACCAATCTCTAATGCTATTCATGGATACAGAAAGCTGCTGTGGCTCGGGTGGGACATTGCCCACAGTGGGTTACTTGCTTGAGCAGGTATCCATGAGGCAAAAAGCAGTGGGGTTTTGGACTGTAAAGGTTTCAGAGAATCAACACTACACAACAGGAATGAGTGCATCCTTCTATGAAAATTCAGGGAAAAGCTACATAAAAAGAAAGGGATCACCCTCATTGGAGTTGGGATGAGATTTTTAGGCCAACAACCCTGAACCTTGTAAGATAACTGATGGGAATTTAATGACCATATGCAATCAAATTCTGTCTGAGGGGCCACCACTAACGACAAAGCATACTTATTAAAAAGCGATGTTTCCTGAAAACCTGCCTTAAAGCATAGAAGTGGACAAGATTCATCTGTTTTGTTTATCCAGGAGGACTTTAGGCAGTGACCTGGTAGAGGTTCATAACTATCTGCATGGGAGGGAGATTTCTGACAGTAGAGGGCTCTTCAGATGGACAGGAAAAAGTCTAATTTAGTGTCCAGGGTTGTGAAGCAGGAGTTATAAATAGTCAGGCTAGAATTAAGATGCAATGTTTTAAAAGTGGAGAGGTGGCCAAATCTTCCCCTCTTCCTGTGACTGTTTCCTGGAGAGAAGGGGTGAGTGAAAGACAAGAGCTGGATGAGGATCTTGCCCCCTGTTTTGCAGTCTGAGCTTCCTGACTGTGACCCTGCAGATCTGTGAACCTGAGCTGGGCTGGGACCTCAACTCACAGCTCTGCTGGGCCTACCAAGCATTTAATGCCACTACATTTGTCACATTTGGCATCTGTTTCACCTGCTAAGTGATCCAGAGTTGTGGCCCTTGGCAACCTCCATCTTCCTACTGGAAAAGCAAGCAGTTATAGCCAGGGTCTTTTGATCCCACCACCAGCAACGAGTCCACAATGGAAGGTTACCCACTCCTGGACATCTCAGCTCAGCCCTACAAGTGTTGGCTCCAACAGGTCTTGCCACAGGGAATGATCACACTGCTCTGCCTACAGACTTTTTGCTCAAGGTGCTGGGAGGAAATGGTGAGCCATGCATGATAAGGGATGATGAAACTCGATTGGCTAAAGGACAAGAAAAGATTTTCTTTTGCAGAACATGTGAAGTGGATGAGATTTATTCCTCAGATAACGATATTTGTTCACTTCTATATCAAGACAGACTTCATCTGAAGAGTGCACATCCACTGCCATTTCCTCTAATGCTCTAAAACTGAGCATGCATCTACAGGACCTACTGGGAAATCAGCCAAAGGGCTGCCGTGGTTATTTCTCCCTTTCTCTTAACCCCTCTTCCAGCTTCAGCCTTTTTGGAGATAAGCAGCAGTCAATGCTGCATTTATTCCTGCTACACAGTGTTATCACAGCCTCTCCTTTTCTTTGTCCCTTTCTCCTGGAGTGCCTGTCCCATCAAATCTGACAGTGCAGACATGGGCAGGGGATCCACAGGGCTGTGTTCCCATCACCCATCTCTCACGGGAGGATCTGATGCCTCATCTGGAAATAGAAGTGAAGGGGTGCTCTGGGGCTCTAATCACACACTAGGTCTGGATCCTCAGCCATTTACACCATGAAAATCTTAAAGGAGTAGAGACAGAGAACTGTCCCTTATGCTGCTTCGTGCTCTGGGTCTCCTTTCAGCACACTTGCCCTCAGTTGGCTGTGGCCATTGAGATGTAAATGTTTCCTCTCATAGGGAGGAGGGAGATTGAAGTCATTGAGGAGTTTTCTGGACGGAATAGGAAGGAAACAGTCACAGTCTTAAAGATGCAGTGTGGAAACATATCCATGTAGAGATGTTTAGTTTGTGATTTTTGGCTTTTGACAGATAACGTACATTTTCCTCAGCAGACAGACACATACATGGAAAAACACAACAGTGCTGGTTAGCTTAAAAAGAGACATCCCAAATGTGAGTTTTGTTTCAAACCCATTTGAATGAAAATGCTTTAATCAGACTTGTGTTAGGGGTTGGAGGGTGCCAGTGGGGAACTGTATTTTGCCATATTTTTACATAACCAGAGGGGATGAAGTCTTGCTGCTGAGCTGCTCAGGAGCTGAGTTCCCATCCTACCTGCAATTTGGTTTCTCCTGGTAGCACTGGAGAGGAACAAGGCCCACTCAGCTCTGCTGAAGGACGACTAACGAGGGTTCAGTCTAAGGGTGCATGTTTGGCAAATTCTGCCTGGTATCTTTGTGACCAGTGACAAGACCAAAAGTCTTCTCAGTGCAGAGTAAACAAACAAAACTCCCAAACACATTTTCTGCAGAGAAAAGCAAAATGCCTTGATCATCAATCAGAAAGACCAACCACATAACAGGAGCTTGCAAGCAGAAAGCAGGGCCTCCATCCAACAGGGCCTGAGCTGCCCAGCCACGCTCCAGGTGTGTGTGCAGCCTCACAAACCGTGCAACACGAGAGCTTCTTGCTGGGTAATGCAGCACCATCTGGGCACATCTGCACTGTGGGATGTCCTCTCGGCCCAGTTCATTCCAGTGCTTGTTTCATGTTTCCTGTGTGTTCCCAATGCTCGTGTCTGGACAGTGGGGAACTGGAACTGTTGGAATTTGGGTGCATCTCACTGGGGAGTAGGGTTATTTCCACGTGAACCTGCAGTTGTGCAGGGAACTTCTGGATGATTTAAAAAAAATAAATATTTTTATTGCTGAAAAGAGGTGACTCCCACCTAGCAGCTCCCTATTGAACTGTAATCTTCCTTTGGGATCCCATCTTCCCTCATATGATCAGGTGCAATTCAAGGCTGCAAGAATTCTTCTACTGTAGCATGTTTAGCCATGGTTACAAGATGAGCGGTTCTTAGGCGGTTCCCACAGCCTTGCATGCACAGAACCAACGCAGCCTACACTTGGGAAACAACAACCCGGTGCAG
>NW_010202376.1:0-27575 GCF_000695765.1 Mesitornis unicolor
ATTCCCCA
Source organism: Mesitornis unicolor (assembly GCF_000695765.1). NCBI lineage: Eukaryota > Metazoa > Chordata > Aves > Mesitornithiformes > Mesitornithidae > Mesitornis > Mesitornis unicolor. Next base: position 9 of record NW_010202376.1, read on the forward strand.
ATTTATACTGGAACCTGGGGTTCAGAGTTAGTAAATTTTTCTTCCTGAGAAGTCTTGGCTTCAAAGTAAGGAGTATACAATGCTGTTGTACTTTATTAGCTATCCCAGCTGAAGGGGTGACAGCTCAATAGCTAGAAGGAAAGTTTTCAACAGCTTTTCAGTATTTTTTCTGTATTTGTTTCATTTCACAGGTCACTATTTTCCCCTTGTCACTACTGGTCTACTTCACAGATCCTCCTCTGGCAGACCATCTTGTGCAACAGCACTTAACACACTGTTGGTCCTTTGGAAAAGAGATTGTATTCTGAAAGTCTGCAACTGTGCCACTGAAGGTAATAAAACTTCTTAGCAATGTCCCTAAGTAAGGCTCCTTGACCCTAATCTGAGGACTGTCTACCTGAAGCTGACTCACTGACCACATGATTTAGTTCTTTTCTTACTACAGTTCCAAATATGAAAGTGCAGTCTCGGTGGTGCTAATATTTATCAACTTTTAGTTTATCTAAAAAATGCTTTGCAACTGACATGCAAGCAGCATTTAGTTAATTCAGCAGACTTCCTCTGCAGACATCCTGAGAAGAGGCCTCTTTGCTGGGGAGTCCATGGGGACAGGACTTGCTTTTCTTCATTAGCAGGTGCCAGGAATGAACTCTCTACTCAGTGGGAAGGGAAGCAGAATTCCCACTTGGTTCACCTAAAAAATATGACCAGTAAGTGTTAATGGAATAAAAAATAATTATTTACTTACAGTTTAGGTGTACCTGGTAAGTACAGATACTCCGTTTCAAAAATTCATATTTTAATATATTCATATGCATGCCTAATTTAATGATAGTGTTTTGTACATTTGGTTTCAATTACAGAACTTGAAACTACTCACTCAAAGGCAAATCTTTGCAGGTTTTTTTTGTTCATAAAAGTCACTTAAAGAGGGAACTTGAAAACATCATTAACTGCAATTCATCCTTGATTTTTTCATCCCTTCAGAGCTTATTTAAACTTCAAAGTCTTGACCCATTCAAATGATTTAAACAAGTGCTCTGCAGTTGCACAACATAGAAGATAACCAATAAAACTTCTCATATCGTGGTCTTTTTTAATTTTGAAATATCTTAGACAAGAAAGATGGAGAAAACCTGTAACATCTGAAGGAAGACTTATGTTAATATTATTTTTTTTAAAGCAAGATGGAACTTAAACAAAGAAATACTCCGATCACATTTTTATTTCAGCCTTATAAGCAGATACTTATCATGTTTACTGTATTTGGCATATTGTGATTTTTCCAGCATGGTCATATATAAAAACAAATTCCAATGACCAAATTCATACATTGAAAGGCAAAACATTGTTCATCATGCCTGGATGGATCTTTTTTGGCTTAATCTTAAGATAAAAAAATGTAAAGAACTAATTGCATAGTCTCATATCTTATTTAGTATGTTTTTTAGAGATCATTAATTAATTTATATTTCCATGCTTATACTTTTTTTAGATACTTCTCCATATAACTAGCAAAAAAGAAAAGTGACATGATGTTATTAAAAAAATTCCTGAATTTTTATGATTAATTGTTTCTAGATTCACACAAGGATAAGAATCTTATTTTCATTGCCTTTGAAATTATATGTAATCCTTCTTCATAGCAAAGAAAAGCTTGAAAATTGGACTGTACGGTACCTTAACGGCTAAAATTGGCTCTGCTCTACAAATAGAAAAAAATGCCACCAAAAATGACCCTTAACTGGGATTGTTACTGTGATAGCAGTGAGCTAGTTTCTAATGACCATCATTATCAACTAGCTTCTCAGTGACTTCTGGAAAAGAATAAGAACCCTACCTTCTTGAGTGGCCTGCATAAAGGATAGCCACCATCACCAGCCTTAGGGAGTGAGGAGGCTGCCTGCAAGACACTATTTTTCCCAGCTTTCTTCAAATAGTGTAAAAGAGCCTGGGAAGTGACATAGCACACATCACACCTTGAAAATTGTTTATTTGTTTTGATTTTTTATTGTCTTGCAAAACTAGAACTCGGTTTGCAGAACAAGTGACTTCTAATGGGATAATTATGCTGCAGCCTTTGGTAAGTAACTAAGTTACTTTGGTAAGTAACTAAGTAAGCTCGTTTTTCGTCAGTGTAAACTCGAAGTTCTTATGATCATGAAAATAATATTGTTTAATGTTACATTATACAAACTCATTAATGTATAAGAATGTAATTCCATGATATGTGTATTTTCTACAATTTTATCTATAAAACCTCAGTGCAACCACTCCATCTTTACTGAAGGAACGTGCAATCAGTTCTCATTCATGTTATTCATCATTACAGACCAGGTCTAGTCATACTCTTGACTAAGCTGTGGTAGATGCACCCACCCTGACACAGACGCAGGAAGGTCTGGAAAAAAGTAGTGACAAAACTTTTTCATCCCCTCCGCCCCTGCTCTTGTCACATCTGCATAGTGGGAGTCAAAAGTGGGGAAGCTGTGGTCCTCCGCCAATGTGGGGCTAAAAGGACCATAACTTGACCACAGATCAGATTCAGCTAGGGTATGGTTGAATCTTTTGCTGGAAGGCGCATTTGAGTTCATCTTTCTCAGAGCAGGGGATGTGCAGCTGTGGACTCTCCCTTTGGGCTGGGATGACACCTGAGGAAAGTCCCCAAGGTTGAAAGCCCTCCCTTTATTAGGAGGGTGACTGTGCATTTTGGGTCATTGACAATAAAGCTTAAGAACTCTTAAGGCAGTTGTGTATTATCAGTTGCCAATAGTGTCTTAGAGTCTCAAAACAGTTTTGGTTGGACTAAAGTTTAGTCTGGATTTACTACCATATTATAAAAAATAAATCCATTTTCTAGCTTGTTACTAAATATGGCTTGGCTTTATGAGGTTTCATAAGAAAAAAGACAAACTAGAAAAGACCACTTATGTCAGAGTGCAATACCTGATTGTGACACACTATTCTATTTAGTGTTATTTCTTTCATTTTCATAATGACTTAGTTTAGAAGCTCCTCCAAAAAGTTTTAAGAACATTCTAATATGCCTGTATCTTTCTCTAGCTCTCATTTTTCTAATACATTTGCAGTATTGGTTAGCGATAATTACTCATTCCACTGCTAAATTGAGATAATTATTTATCATTCTTGTTACTTGTGTTGTAATTTCATTTATAAAAATGTATGTATCACTGTAGCATTGTGTTATGTGTGGTACTTCATGTGAGTGAATCCATAAGAGTTCTTTCACTGAGATAAGACGAAAGAGGATCAGTCTACTGATAGAGACAGAGAAATTGAAATCAAATGCTCCACATTTCTATATGCCTTTTCAAACTGTCTTATGGTTCTGGGATTATTAAAAGACCTCATCAGTGGCATATGCATGTCTAAAGTAGGGCAATGATGCTGCTGAAGGGTCTAGAGCTCAAGTCTTATCAGGAGTGGCTGAAGAAACTGGGGTTGTTTCACCTGGAGAAAAGAAGTCTCAGGGGAGACCTTACTGCTCTCTACTACTTGAAAGGAGGTTGTAGTGAGGTGGGTGTTGGTCTCTTCTCCCAAGTAGCAAGTGATAGGATGACAGGAAACATCCTTATGTTGCACCAGAGGAGGTTTAGATTGAATATTAGGAAAAATTTCTTCACCGAAAGGGTTGTCAAGCATTGGAAGAGGCTGCCCAGGGAAGTGGTTGAGTCACCATCTCTGGAGATATTTTAAAAATGTGTAGATGTGGTGCTTAGCAACATGGTTTAGTGGTGGAGTTGACAGTGCTAGGTTTACAGTTTGACTTGGTGATCTTAAAGATCTTTCCCAACCTAAATGATTCTGTGGTCCTACATAATGGTGCAATAAGTTTATCTTGCTTTAGCCCTAAACTTTTCAGGTTACTCCCTCAACCCAGTAGAAGTGTTGTTGTCATCTTTGCAAAGGATTTCCTTGTTTCCTTGTTTCACACAAATATTTAGATCTGAGATTTTTCAGAAAAATATATTTCAGTATCTTCTAAGTAAACTGCTAGTTGAAATCAGGAATACAGGACTTCTTTACAATAATCGCAGAATCACAGAATATTAGTAGTTGGAAGGGACATCAAAAGATCATCTAGTCCAACCGCCCTGCCAGAGCAAGATCACCTAGACTAGGTCACACAGGATCGCATCCAGGCAGGTCTTCAATGTCTCAAGAGAAGGAGACTCCATAACCTCCCTGGGCAGTCTGTTCCAGTGCTCTGTCACCTTTACAGTAAAAAAGTATTTCCTTATGTACAGGTTGAAACTCCTATGCTCCAGCTTACACCTATTGCCCCTTGTCCTATCTTTGGACATCACAGAGCAGAGCCTGGCTCCTTCCTTCTGACACCCTTTACAAATTTATAAACATGAATGAGGTCACCCCTCAGTCTCCTCCAAGCTAAAGAGACCCAGCTCCCTCAGCCGCTACTCATAAGGGAGATGCTCTACTCCCTCCATCATCTTTGTGGTTTTGCACTGGACTCTCTCTCCCTGTCTTTCTTGAACTGAGGGGCCCAGAACTGAACACAAAATTCCAAATGTGGTCTCACCAGGGCAGAGTAGACGGGAAGGAGAACCTCTCTCGACCTACTAACCACACCTCTTCTAATACACCTCAGGATGCCATTGGCCTTCTTGGCTGCAAGGGCACATTACTGGCTCATGATCATCCTGCTGTCCACCAACACCCCCAGGTCCTTTTCTGCCTGGCAGCTTTCCAGCCACTCGTCCCCAAGTCTGTAGCGCTGCAGGACCCGGCACTTGGCATTGTTGAAGCCCATACAATTGGCCTCAGCCCATTGATTCAGCCTATCGAGGTCCCTCTGCAGAGCCTTCCTACCCTCAGGCAGATCAACACTCCCTCCCAAGTTAGTGTCATCTGCAAGCTTACTGAGGGAGCACTCAACCCCCTCATCCAGGTCATTGATAAAGACATTAAACAGGCAATGCTTTCTTTGTAGAAATCACCATGTAAAACAGCCATTTCTACCACTCAAATTTGTGGTAGACAGCTTAGACAGATTCATAATTTTTAATTTCTAGTACTCTGCTGCCACCTTCTGGAATACAGCACTATTTCATAACTTTATAGCAGACACGTGTAGTGATAATAATGGAGTCAATGAAAACAAAATCTGATGCTGCCACATGTACTAAAACACAAATGTTGGTATAGAGTTTGCATTCTTAGTTCCAGTTTTCACTGATTTTAAAGTATCAAAATCATAGAACAATCAGGAAAATATAAGAAAAAAATTATCCAGATCAAGAGGATCAAGTTTCAAAAAAGCAACTATCTTGCTGCTCCTCCTAATATCTGTGATATTTGATGCTGTTCATAAAAACCTAGCTACTGGAGTCAAGGCATTAAGACAAAATATCTGATCTCATTTTTAAAATGAGTAGAGGTTAAAATCAGGAACAGGACAGCCTTTCAACCTCTATCTCATCTTCTTCATTTAGGTCCTCTGTATTCCTTATTCTCCATCATTATAGCTGTAGGTGGGAGTCTACTTGAATGTGAACATGACCCAGTTATCCATGACCTTAACATGAAGCTGACAGGTGCAACACAGGATTTATGGGAGTTGGGTCTGGAGACCAGGCATCCAATGCCTAAAATGACAACAAATATTTAGGCTACTGAATCCTGTTGTTGCCCTATTCAAAGACAATTTCAAGGACACCTATCTGACTCTCATCCATAATGACTGAAAAAGATTAAAAAAAGCAATTCCTTACAGAATTTAGTGGAAGAAAAACCAGATGAAACAGACTGTAGTATACAGTTTCCAAAATTATAAAAAATCATTATATAGGGAACGGAATTTGCGTATGTAACCAGTTCTTATCAATTGCAAGAACAACTCTCCAATAAATAAAGACTGTCAATCAGCTAATCAGACACATGGGACATAGGTAGTCCCACATAGAAAGCAGTAGTAAAGATTGAATTAAAGATGCTAGCAGTGACAGAGAAATTTGTCCATGCTCAAACAAGTCAACAAAAGAATTCAAACGTTTTGAGTTGTTTTATCGTAGAATGATCATAGAATGGTTTAGGTTAGACAGAACCTTTAAAGATCATCTAGTCCAACCATCTTGCAACTAGCAGAGTCATCTTCAACTAGATCAAGTTGCTCAGAGCCCTGTCCAGCCTAATCTTGAATGTTTCCAGGGTGTCCTGGTTTTCCTAGGACTGAATTATAGAATCCCTTTTAATGCTTCAGTCAGAACAGGATTTTGAAGAAACCTGCACCTTTTGCTTTAATGAACACAATTTGGACCTTTGGCCAGGATGAAATTCTTTTCCTTATGAAGTTGATAAGGTCATTGGTTTTGCTTCACTGGCAGATATTTACATTTTTCAAGGTTCTGTCTGCACCTATGGTTATAGTTTCTTTTAGGTTTTTGTTGGTTTGAGTTTTTTTCCCTTTTCTCTGCACAAGAAAAAGGGAGGAAAGCAAGAACCCAGGGACTCTCTGGGATAGGTGACACAGGACAGATGATACAGGTCTGATCCAAGTTGACCAATGAATATGTATTCTGTCCCATAAACGTCACACTCGGTATGAATTGAGGAGCTTGCAGGGGACAACCCCTTCGCATTCCCTTTCTGCTTCTTCTTTGACCCCTTTGATCCCTTCCCTTCATGATGGTGGCCTGTAACAGCTCCTAAAGCTTACCCCTCCCATCATGTTGCTGTTGGCATACAGCCAGAGGCTCCTGTTTGTGAACAATAACCTTGATTGCTATATTACCATCATTCCTATTCTTGTTACGGTTAATTGGCATTACTATTATTTAAGTTTGAGTTGCTTTAGTTATTAAATAGTCTTTATCACAACTGATGAGTTCTTTTACTTTTACTCTCTCCCATCCTATTCCCCAGTGGGATGGATTTGTGAGAGCAAAATTCATGTGTTTACATGTTTGATGGGTTAAACCACGAAACAGGGATGGGGCATCTACCAACTCTCTGGGCAACTTGTTCCGGTGTTTCACCACAATTATCATAAAATATTTCTTCTTTATTTCCAAGAGAACATTGTTTGCCTTATTATTATTGGGTTGGACAGAAAGTAATAGTGTGGGGTTTTTTTTAATAGTTGGACATACATGTCATGAAATGTAACTACTTCATTTTTAATCTGAAAATTCATTATGTAACTTGACAGCTGACAGTTCAAGCTTATTTTAGAAAAAGAAAGTGCACAACTTTGTTAACAATTATGTAAGTGGTGTCAATTTCAAAATGGAAAATCAAAAGGAACATTTTCATCATATTTTGGTATATTACTTCCAAAAATTAAAAAATGCTGTGCAATCTCATAAAAAGTTATGTGACATGTATAGTGAAGATGCCTTACAACTACGGCAGTGTCAGATTTGGTTTGCTGATCTTCAGTCTGGAGATTTTGTTGTTAAAGCTGAACTATGCTCAGGAAGGCCAATCGAAGTTGATAATGACAAAATAAAGGCATTGATTGAATCCAATCAATGTTTAATGACACAAGATATTGCTGATAATCATAACATTGAAATTGAGTGCTGAAAAGCATTTAAAATAACTTGGATATGTTAGGAAGCTTAATATTTGGGTACCACATGAGCTCCTGAAGTCTGTTGACATCTGTGATTCTCTTTTGAAAGGTGAAGAAAGCAATCCATTTTGAAATGTATGATAACAGGCGATGACAAATGGATCATCTATAATAACAACTAATGAAAAAGATGGTTGAGTAAGCGTGATGAACTATATCAAAGCACTTCAAAAGCAGATATTTCCCAAAGTAAGCTTCTGCTGTCAGTCTGGCGGGATTTCAAAGGTATTGTGTATTTTGAATTGCTTCCAAGGAACCAAACCATTAATTCAGATGTGTACTGTCATCAGCTGAATAAATTAAATTTTGTCATCAAACAGAAGCATCCAGAATTGGTGAATTGCAAAGGTCTTTTGTTTGTCTATGATAACACTAGACCATATAAAAGTTCTGACACCTGTCAAAAACTGTTGCAGCTTGGATGGGATGTATTACCATATCCACCACGTTCACCAGATCTGGCACCATCAGCCTACCATTTGTTTTGTTCTTCACACTTTGAAGATACTTTGAAAACACTTTGAATGTTAAAAACTTCACTAATGATGAGGATATCAAATCATTATTGGAACTGCTTTTTGTCAAGAAAGATAAGAATTCTTTTTGAGTGAGGAATCATGAAACTTCCTGAAAGTTGGCAAAAGGTAATTGAACAAAATGGACACTGTGTTGTTTAATAAAGATTTTGTTTCCCATGAAAGATTTACCTTTCATTTACCTAGAAAAAAAACACAGTTACATTTTGGCCAACCAAATTTTTCAGTGTTAAAATACCCCATAGCATGGTTTTTGGCCCCCTCCAACTCACAGATTTCCAGAAAAAAACAAAACAGTGCCTGGGCATATGCATGTGCCTGTTGCCTGTCGTAGTAGCCTGGGAAGAGTAAAAAAGAATTCCTTTTTAAAAGGAAAGGGTAAGAAACATTTTTAGGTCAAGCCTATTTACAACTGCAGGTGTAGCCAGTGTCAATCAGACAAGGACATCCACAAAATCCTGGTCTACAATCTTCCACATAAAACCAAGAAAAAAACATCAGAAAAAACCCCAAGGTTGAAATTCACTCTTACCATTAATCTGAGCATGATGGAATATGAACAGAAATTGGTGACAAAGTGTGAAACTGCAGATAGCTGTAAAAGAAAAGAATGCAAAATCAGTAATTTCTGATTGTTCCTATGATCAGGTATGTGTAATGTATACCTAGAAGATTTTTTTACTCCTTTTCTTGTTATCATAGTTTTGGTTTGGGTTGGGTTGTGTTGGATTTTTTTTTTTTCCTTAAAGAAGGTAGGATATACCCTAAGTGTAGCGAATGGGTTATACCCTAAGTAGAACTTCCTGGCTTAGAAGTAGTTCACACTCTTTAGCTTATTTGCCTGCAGAGCTCCAAATGCCATGAAGCTTTGTAACCTGAAGTCTGCAAATCCTAGTTTTCCAGGAGTTGTATTTGACTGTGTCTCCCCACCAGATGCAGAACAGTATTTTCTTGACCTGGCAGGCATTTAATAAAGTATTATGAAAGCACTGTGAAAGCTAAGCAAATAACTTATCCACTATATTCAGTTATACGCAATTTTTACTAGCTGCAGAAGAAAAAAAAAGGTCACTTACTAAGTAACATAAAGGCATTTTTTCCCTTTAATACCTAAAATTTCATTTTTTCCTGAGTTTTCAGCTGAAAGAGACCTTCTGAAGTTCATCTGTTGCATGAGGCAATAGATTATCCATTATTCAATGCTAACATAAAACTGAATTGTTTCTCTAGGTCTCAGGAAAAATTAATCCAAGAAAAGAGGAGTAACAAACAACACTCCCTTATCTGACCTCTGATCTTTTTCTCTGAGGCGTCTGAGATCCTCTCATTCTCTTCTAAATTGCTTGGGTTCACACCATGAATGTTTGCCTTTTTAATGGTAATGAATCTTTCGTCTCTGAACAACTATCTTGTCAAAACTGTTTGCAGAGTTCATTGTTCACAAAACAAGCCAAATACATCTCCAAGCCAAAAATTAAGAAGCCAAGTTTTTCTTAACGGGTGGTACCAAAAATACGCAATGAAGCAGTTGTACCACTTGATGGAGTCATTATCAAGTTGCCAGCTAAAATGTTCATCCTGAAAATATTTAATGAGTGCAGCTGCAGCTGTCAAGAGAGGCCTGGATCTACTCAGTTTTCTAGAAATTCAATAAGTAGTGAACCTGGCCTACTTAACCATGGATTACATCAACTTGCCTACCTTGGGTTAAATTTTTATACTATTATAATGATAAACTACATTTTAGTTTGCTATGTGATAATGCTCTAGGGGCAGCCCCTTACCATTGATGTTTTTGTGGTTTGTTGTTTTGTTTGGGTTTTTTTCTACATCCTGCTCAAAAGCCATATTTTGCCTATAATTAGTAGTGTTTTATTTTAAAATATTTAACAGAACTGAAGGCGTTTCATCTGCTTACCTTATTTATTGGCTATTTTGATACTTTTTTGTTTCTTCCAGGGAGGAAAACTAACACTCTTCTTCATCCTAAAATCAAAATAACTGTTTTTGAGAGCTCTGGCAATAGTCTGGGGAATTACTAATAACTCTGATTGCCCTTGACAAAATTCTTGTCTTGTTTTTTGTAAGACAGTTTTCTCCCTTAGGACTTTTGAGTATCACATATTTAAAATCGTAATACAAGTAGGTATACATGAGGTTCCACTGCTTTCTGAAAGAAGCACACTTAAAACACCAGAATATGTTGTAGATATTTGATTATTATTTCTTACATGCCAATAAATTACCAGTAATAATTTTCAGGCTTCATGGAAGATGACCTAATGAATACAAAGAGAATTAGAGTAATTCGAAAATAATGGGAAAGTTTTCCATCAGCTGCAGGCTCTTCACATACTATATTATCAGGGAAAACATTGAAGGACTAATTTCAATTTGTTGTGTGCTTATGAAACTGATTTTCTATCTTCTCTACTCTAAGGGAATCATCAATTGTAAGCATTTCCTATTCTCAGTTGAAAGTCAATGCGGAACTCCATCCAACACTAATGTTAACTGACGCTTTAGACCATGCATGGTATTTCGGAACAGAACCACAGTGAATTCACATTTTATTTCCTCATTCAGGGGTAAGAAATTTGGTGTGACCACGCTTCCCACTTCCAGAAGGTAAGTGCTTTGGGAGGATGGTGATGAAAGGAAAGAATTCACCAAAGCAGAATAATTGCCTTTCACATACATATCATCATTTCTCTGCTCAAAGGAAAACACAAGCATCAGCAGAGAGACTTTATATTTAAAGGTCCACATAGATTAAATAAAAATCATTGATTCCAAGATTGGCCTGCTTCCTCATGTGGTATAAAACTGTAGGTTGAGTTGAGCTTCACGGTGATTTACTTCAAAATAATCTGAGAGCACTGAAGGTGACAGATTGATGGACAAACTATACCTAGCACCTTATAAAAAGTTTTCTCATAGTTTTGGTAGTTTCTTTTTCTGTTTATTCATGTTTTTGTAGCACGTTCTGAAGAACTTTTTTTAACAATTCAGAGGTTTAGAAGATTATGAGCTTAAAAAGATTATCTTAAATCCCATTCACATTAATAGGAATTGTGAACATTCAGTACTTTTGATACTCAAGTTTTCCTATTTCAGCTTCCAGATTGGCAACTCTTGAAGCCCTGGCCAAGAGCTTCACTGTGTGCTCTTTTTTGGCTGCAGCATTTTGATCCCTCATGCTGGATTTTTCATTCTGATATATTTTTTGGACAACAGTATATCATATTAAACATAAAATAGTATCTTTACATGAAAGATGGACCACTTAGGGTCCTAATCACCCATATCCTTACTTACACACTGTTGTGCTCATTCACACTTTCAAATGTCTAAATCAGTGTGTACTGTGATTTTTTCTGCAGAATCAGAGACAATATAAAGATTTTCTTACAGTTTACAGAGTTTACAAGATAACTCATTCTGTTGTGCAGCCCAGGAAATGCACATATCCAACCACAATATTACAGCACTCATATCTTTCTTGCCTTAGTTTTCTCTTCAGTCTTGGGTATTTCTTTTTTGCCCCTCCATCTATTTCCTTCCCTGGAACATGAAGTTTCTCCTTCTTCTTTTTACAATGATGGATACGAGAGTTTTCCTACTCAGTTTTTAGACTACTTTATTAGCTAATAGTCCTGATCAGCCTCAGCAGATGAACAATGTCTGCAATGATGTAGTTCCCTGACAGCCTGCCTGGATGGGCACTTTTTCTTGGTTTGATCACATTCTTTGCCTAAAGCATTTCTTTACTAACAGAAGATTGCCCAAGTTAAGCCAGGCTGCCTTATGGGTCATATATGTCTGATCCCTGGAACTGAACCTGGAGTTGGAAGTGAAAAAAAAATTAGAGGAAATAATCAACCTTCAGGTTCATAATGAAATTTTTATCCTCACATAATCCTCAGTATAGAACAGAAGAGTTACAATGTTTGTGCACAGATTCTCTATGTCATCAGAATATATCTAAAAAATATTTGGGGAAAGCCTTCCTCTAAAGCAGAAGGTGGGTAACAGACAAAAAGAGATAAAGGCCCTGAATGTGTGAGATTATTCTCTCTCATTAAAATGAATGAGAGCTGCCTGAGTTGGACTCAGACTTCCAGTACAAGATTAGCTTGGATATACATGATGAAAAGTAATCCAAAGATATTTATATTAGTTGACTCTCACCATTACATATCATGACAAGTGAGAAAACAGAGTTCTTGTTTCTTCATAACATAAATTATTTGAATGGTGGCCTTTCCAGAACTATCCTAGGACAGGCTGTTAATTGAACAGATCTATATATCAGAAAAGAGGTGCCTTCTATCTCAGCAGCATGTTCTTCATTAATCGCAAGGGAGCTGGGGAGAAATGCATTTCCTGGTAAAGCACGTGATTCAATAATAAGATTTTTAATAGTCTCACGGCATGGCTTTGATAACGCTAAGTGGATGACTGTCAAGCACAGCTAGCAGAGAATGCGGAGACTGACTGCAGTCCCTGACCCATCAGCTACTAAGCCTGTATTTCCAATAGAAAGACAGGAAACACTGGCATGGAAAACACCCCCTCCTGCATAAACTATAATGGTTCTGTTAAGCGTTTCTGGGGGCTTTTTTTGTTTTCTTTTTTAATGCCAAAACTGAGCTGTTTCTTCTTTTCTGTGGTATCATAGTGTTCCTTATTACCTTGGCAGGCAAACACAAGTTGATTTTGGCCACAGCTACTTTGTTTGCGCTTCAAGCTCACTTGACATCACACTGGTTCATTTTGTAAGGCTATCTTATCTTGAGTCCAGCTCTGCTCTACCCACGGCTATACAGCTTCCACTTGAGTTTGGAGACAGATCAAGTAAGTCTGCAAGAAGCCAGGCACACAGATCCTGAGTAGTGCACAATCTTTATTTCTTAGTAATAGGGCCAGATTAAAAGAATTTATTTTGTACACAGAGGATGCAGGAGGAGCTGCTTATGTTACAACAAAAAGTGGCAGTAGAGGGACAGGAAAAGCTGGGCCGTATTTTTGTGCTCCTGCAAAAGCACCATGAATCAGCAAAGCCCCTCAGGTGTTTCTGTCTGCATTATTTCTTCATGCATGCAGCATGTTGCATCTTTTCTTGCTTTGTTACACTTGCTGGCTACTCTACATTGCACTACATATGCTCCTCTCTTTGAGAATCTTCAGCTGCAGCAAAGGAAGGGTCAGTCTCTGCAACCCACCTGGCTCAGAGCTCAAAATCCCAAACAAAAGCAAATGGGCTTCTTGGTAAGAGAACATACTGCACAGTACCCAGGCTATGCTGCAAATAAAAAACATAAATTCTTATGTCTTCCAGCATAGCCTCCAATGGCAGACTTTGTCCTACAGACAACTAGAATGGGCCAAACCTCCTCTCTCATACTGCAACCTGGACCATCACCAATATCCGAAGGCTGGAAAGATAGCTGTAACAACCTAAAAATATTCTGGACCTGCAAAAGAACAGAGATCACAGTACTGAATGGCAGTAATTCTGGCTGACCCCAGACATCTGCAAATCGAAGTCTCAAACTTATGTTCTTGCCTGAAATGCTTGAGAATTATTCTTGCCAGCATTTTCTAGGTTTCATTAGATAGCTTTTGCCCGTGTTTCTGGCTAGCCAGCTGAGTCAACATGTGCAGCATTTAATTTTTTCATACAAGTTTACTAGAGTAGTGTCTTCTGTATGAACAAGACTTAATCTATGCTCCAGGACTCAACAACTAAGGTTAATTTTCCCACTGCAGATACCATCTGTTCTGCTCTTTAATTACATTGCTCTTCATAATATATTTTTTCCTGTTAGAAAGTGTTGGAAGAACATTAACTTTTACAGGCCCTAGAAAAAGATCCATGTATTTGGTACCCCCTATTACCCAGTTACCACTGTGACTATTTTAATTAAGTAATTTGATGGCAATAAGGTATTATTTGACTGATTATGGAGTGAGAGACAGATCAGATGAACATTTTGTTGTGAGCCTGTCGTGGAAGCTCACAGAAATGGCTACACATGAATAATGACCTAATCTTCTAATTTGTAACTGAAATCAAGTAGCCAAAACTAAATTCACCACTGTAACATTACACTGATGTTAAATTACAGGTTCAATAAGCTGGTTGGGAATTAATATCATACACAGATGTCTTAAGAATCACTCACCTGATAAAGGGAGGGATCTCATCCTCTAAGAGTTACCTAAAGCAGCTCCCCAACTTAAGGGGAGAGTCCCTGACTGCAGACGCATTTCTCTGAGGTGGATAAACTCCAATGTGTCCTCCAGCAGGGCCCCATTTATATCCTGGTCGAATCTGATCTGTGGTCAAAATATGGTCGTGTCAGCTCCCTATTGACTGAGAACCCCAACTTCCCTGCCTCTGACCTCCACTGTGTGGACCAGGCAGGAGCCATGTGGGGTCAGACCTGGCACCGCAGGGGCAAGAAACATTTGTGCTGCTTTTGTTAGCTCTTTCTCAGGTCTTTATCAGGGTGGGTGCATCTGCCACACAGCCAAAGAGCAAGACAGTTTAGACAGATTTTTATTTACTTTGGTAACATTTTCTGGATTTGAATCCAGTTTTGTGATCACATAAAACTGTGGAATTCTCAAGTTCCATTCATAATTATGGAGATTTCAGAGTAAAGAGCCTTCTCTGAAATCTGTTTATCAACTTACCAAAACAAGTAAAGGTATATCTACCATAAGAGAACTTTGAACCTGCATTGTTAACTAGTCAAAAAAGCTTTGACACATTGAATTACGTTTGCACACAAAACATTAATTCTACCCATTATATATATTTGATTACAATACTGTACTTAATCTTTCATTCATTATAAGAGCATAATTTTTTTAGAATTTGAGAGCTTTTGAAGTACTTAAATAATTTTTAAAACAACTGCAACTAGCTTTTTAAAAATCTGTCGTATTAGTTTAGTTTAAATTCCTGTACAAGAATCTGCTTCTGTATGCAGTATGTCATATGTTGAAATCTTAGGTGGATAAAATTTGGTTACATTTTTTGGCCAAAATATTTTTCATTACAAAAAAAAAAAAATAAATATACCTATATATATGAAGATTTGCAAAATTACATAAATTTGCTTAATGTCTTTCATTTTTCTTATTTGACCAGTACCATGCAGTTTAAATCTAAAAGCTCTTGACAGTGATGCTACATTCGTTGCT
Organism: Mesitornis unicolor; assembly: GCF_000695765.1. NCBI lineage: Eukaryota > Metazoa > Chordata > Aves > Mesitornithiformes > Mesitornithidae > Mesitornis > Mesitornis unicolor. The sequence continues at coordinate 15,375 of NW_010202376.1, forward strand.
TGAAATCAGGCAACCTCTTTCTGAAAGGAAGTCAACAGTAACTGGTTACCTAAATACCCTCTGTATTTTTAAAAATCTTTCCATATATGAAAAGGTTCGATTCCAAGATGGCCACAGGATGACTGGGTCTGACTTTATTTTCCCTTCCTTGCTTATTGTCCTTTACCAGACAATACCCTTTGTACCACCTCTGAGAGACAGCAGGGCCAGGCTTAATGAAGACTAAAAAGTAAATGATGCATTCTCACTTCCCACTTAACTTGGGTAATTGGCTGCCACTGCTTATTTTGCAGATTTCTGAGTGAAACCTTTGTCTCAAAAAAGTTAAATGAGCTTGAACAAAAGATGGCTAAGCTTTTCTTGCCATTGACTGGCAAGTAACCTACATGGTATTAACCTTCTGAAGCTAACTATTCACTCAAAATAGAATCAGAGATGAAATGTAATTATAATCAGTTGTGGATCTGTAGCACTAAAATATCATTGTACAGACTGAAGTGTTTACTCTGTTTTAATAGGGAATATTGTCTCTTTTCACACAAATTCTTTGATTAACAGAAGGTAGCATAAGCTCTTCACATTTTACCAGTAAGTAGAGCAGTGAGAAAATCACACTGAAACCATTTTCAAGTGAAGCTGTGAGACCCCAACTTTCATATTTGATATAGAAAAGAAACAAAACAAAACAACAACAAAAAGCCCCTGAGTCCATCCAGGTTAGTAAATGTATTAATACACAGGTAATTAATACACAAATATTCTTAATCTTACATAAATAAAGTTTAAGGGTAGATCTACAAAGAAAGATTAGAATTATAATCCTGAATATTTCCACACATAAATATATAAATGTGTTTAGCTCCTTAAGTGAAATTTGCGGTTCTCTTAGTTACCTAAGATACTTGTATAATAAGAAAGGGGAAAAAAGAGTCAAATTCATAGTCATTACCACAGTGAGCAGTAGGACATCTAAAACAGACTTCTAAAAGCAATGACTATGAGAATGCATCTGAAGCTTCTCTTTTTTTTCTGGCCTTCCTACTTTTTAGTTGCAGTCAAGTAGTTGGTTTTAGGCAATTCAAAGTGAGGGTTTACAAAAATGGTTTTAGCACCAAGCATTCACAAAGGCAGCATTCCTAAAAGAAGTTGGGATTTCTCCTTGTTTCTGTCCAAAGTCCTGTGCCCTGGATGGTTCAGAGTGTGCCCATTTTGGTACTGTTGTTAGCATCCTTCCTGGGCTGGGACAGTGAATTCATTCTTTCTGGACTAAATGCCTAGGAGTAGTGCAAGAAATGGTATTGAGGCTACAGTTCAAATGCACTTATACTAGGTCTCATTCTCTTCTCAAGGCTTGTGAAAATAATAGTGATTTTTGCTTCACTTGGAGGTAGGAAGAAAAGGCAGTTGAAGAGACACAACTAAAGAAATTTCAGTTTTGATTACACTTAAATTTTGTAATGGAGGCTACATATAAAGATGCTGTAAATGAGGAAATGGATGGGAAAATCTAGACCATACAGTCCTCCGCCTATTTCCAGTTTTTCTCACAATATGGCTCTACCAAGAAGTAACATTTTCCAAGGGTAGAGAAAATTTTCTGTAGAGTTAGAAATATTTATTTATTTATTTATCTAGGAAAGCCTCTGTAAATAAATAAATACTTTGTAAAACTCTACCTGAAACAGTTAGTAACTCTTACGAGATTCCACTTTTTAAAAATATTACAGATGAAGCCTTGGAGTCCAATCTTCAGCAATAACCCACATGAAATATGCATTCCAATATACACTCCTCACAGAAACCACCATACTACAAAACTTTCATCAACAGTTCACCATGTTGCTCCCATCAGTAATGATGAATTTTATGTTACATGAGGTATTCATATAGGAATGTAAGAACTTGAACATTTATTTAAGAGTATGTTACATGTAAATTGGTCATGAAACTTCACAGTGCATCAAAGGTCATTAAAACTATTGATTCTCTGAAAGGCTCAAACAAAGCAAAGTTAAAAAAACAACACTTTCCCAACTTAGCTTCAGATATTAAAAAACACTGTTATAAAGTATGAGAAGAACTTAAAAAATATATGTTTGAGTTGCTCTTATTGTTGTTCTTATATTTGATTGACAGTTATTATCATAACATTACCTTTACATTTGTCTTCTGCTGTATTTATCCTCTATTAAAAATTGTTTAAGATACATTCCTTAAAACTTGAGATCCTCACCTGATCAAAAATTCAAGGCAATAGGAGACTTTAAGGGAAACTTCAATTGTTGCAGTACTTTCTAGCAGTCATCAGCACTCTCCTGTCATTCATTTAGTTAGCTTACTATTTTGCAATATTACAAGTTCTTCTCTGGCCTTACAATTGTAGTGGTAATAAGGCAATCAACTAATCCGTCAGGTGGACCAAATGAACACAGTGTCAGCTATACTCTGCTAGACAACTATGTCAGTCTAGCCTGGTCTCATGTTTCTACAGTGGCAGGTAGATGATCCCTAAAGACAAATTGATCGAGGGAGGTGATTCTGCCCCTCTACTCTGCTCTGGTGAGACCTCACCTGGAGTGCTGCATCCAGCCTTGAAGTCCCCAACACAAAAAGCACATTGAAGTGTTTGAGGAGATCCAGAGGAGGGCCGCAAAGATTATCAAAGGGCTGAAGCACCTCTCTCATGAAGACAGGCTGAGAGAGTTGGGGTTGTTCAGCCTGTAGAAGAGAAGGCTCTGAGAGGACCTTATAGTGACCTTGCAATACCTGAAAGGTGCCTATAAGAAAGCTGGAGAAGAGCTGTTCACTAGGGCATGAAGCAATAGGATGAGGGGTAATGGTTTCAAACTAGAAAAGGGTAGATTTAGGTTGGATATTGGGAAGAAGTTTTTCAATATGGTAGATCACTGGAAAACATTTCCCAGAGAGGTGGTGGAGGCCCCATCCACAGAGATATTCAGGGTCAGGCTTTATGGAGCTCTGAGCAACCTGACCTAGTTACAATGTCCCTTCTTACTGCAGGGGGGGTTAGACTAAATGAGCTTTAAAGGTCCCTTCCAACCCAATACGTTCTATGATTCTATGATTCTAAATACAAGCTCAGGCAAGCCAATGTTACAAGTAATCTTGCCAATATCACACATGTAGAGACAGTGAGTAAATTCCTAGACTTTGGAGATGAGACTATCAGATGCTCACAGTAATAACCATTGGTGAATTTTTGTTCAATGACTAGCTGAACATCTAAGTTTTTAACTACCACAACATCTTTTGCAGCTTGATTATAGATTATGCAAAGACTTTTTTTTTCTCTCACTTTCAGCAAAAAGGACACTAGTATCTTTTAGTGCTCCAGATACTCAGATACTAAGAAACCCCCTTCTCCATTTTCACCTTTCCCATTCCATCTAGTTTTTATAAATGTCTGCCACATTCTATGCCCTCATTTTACTTTTTCCAGACTGAGAAGCCTTGTTGTCTTATATCATAAAAACATGTCACAACTTTGATCATCTTTGTAGTTCTTCCCCATACTTTTTCCATTTTTAATGTATTTTTCTTAATATAGAAATACTTCCAGCTCACCTATTTCTTTTTTAGACTGCTATCAAGAATTTATGTTCTCATTGAACTATCCACTATAACCCCAAGATATTATTCCTGTGTTCTAATGGTTATCTCAGAGCACATCATGTGTACAAATTTTGGACTGTTCAATTTCAAGTGCATGATATTACTTTTAGCTAAGCTGAACTTAATACACCATTTTTGCTGAACAATGCTGAAAAGTCTTTTTCCATTTTTCATACAGTACTTGCCTTTATTGCCTTGAATAAGTTAGGAGTCAAGAAGTTTTGCTGTCTTGCTCAGTCTCTTTACAGTATCACATACAAACAGTTTAAAATGATAGGCTACAACACAGTTCCTGGCCACAGTCCCCTGTTGCTGTGATCTGTGCCCCTTGTGAAAAATGAGTATCTATTTCTACTTCCTATTTATTCCCTCCTCAACAGTTTTCTCTTATTTTGAGAACCTTTCCTTGTATCCTATGACTGATTAGTAGCTTGAAATGTAGCTTTAGCTTGAATGTACAGATTGAGGCAGGCAGGGCAATCAACAAAATGGAAAAATTTGAAGAACTGATGTACTCTGAGAGTCTTCTACTGAGGTGGAACATTGCTGTAGCATGTCATGACATCCTTTTGTTGACTGGCTTTCCTTCCTCCGGACCCTATCATGTAAATCAGTCTGGTACACATCCAAGTCTTCTCAGCCATAGAATAATGCTGGGGTTTATAACTGGACATAGGAGTTAATCAGGACTTTGCAATTCAACAACTTGGAAGTCGCCTAAAACAACAGTGCCTGCAGGACTAGAAACCAAACATTAGATGGCTGCGCTTAAGTTATTCCAGACATAGAAACCTCTGGAAGAGCTTAAGCTGGAAAGAAGGTGTTACGGTTTAAGGGTTACCAGCCTGAAAGGGAAGGACTGGTGGTGTCCCTAGGACCCTGGAGGGTCAGAGATCAGTACTGTTCCCTCCCCTTTCCGGCCACAGTCTATAAAAAAACGAGGTTTTCGCGGGCTTTTCCTGGCTTTCCTGGGCTGCTTCCGGTTGCATCTCGGGACGGCCGGGCCTAGCTCCACGTGCTCGGCAGCATCCACCACCATCCGCTCCCGGCACCACTGTGGTCCCTGGTGACGAGTCACAGCAGTCGCAGCGACCATGAGGCACTGCTTGGACATTTTCACTCGGGACCACTGGGATTGGGTTTTGTATATAATTATCCTTTGTCCCTTATTAATTCCCTTTTCCTTTCCCCTGTTGTTTTCATTAAACTTGTTACAGTCTTAACTTCCAAGCTTGTGCGGAGCATAATTTTTTAATTATTCTCTCTCTATTCCCTTTTTCTTAATCCTCCCCCTGGGAGGGGTAGGGGCAATAGAGAGAAAATCCTGCTCTCTCTCTCTCTGACCCTGAAACGGAGACAGAAGGATTTGAGAGGAGATTACAACATGGTGGGCAAAAGGGAGGTTTACTTTAATAACTTATATTTAATCTGTTTAAACCAGGAACTCTGGATTCCTTTATCTAGAGTTACAATGCTCTCGATTCTTTTGTGTGTGTGTGTCTGTACTAATACAATTTAACTTCAGAGACTGTAAGTTGTCAAGATCCTTCAAAGAATGTCAAGAAAAAGGGTGGAAATGTTCTGCTTCAAGCCCCTGGGAGATTCAGGTGACTGTAACAGACATGTATACTATTAATCATTTTAACAGGATCTGAAAAATCATCGCCAGTGACAATCTTCAATGACATATTTGCAATTAAAGTATTCATACACTTAGCAATTATTTCCAGGAGCTCTGCTTTTATTTCACAATAGAAGCAAGTTAATATTATTATATAATTAATTGACACTTTCTAATTTTGCTATACTTTATTAGAATAAGCATTGGAGCAAGCCCTAATGATTTTCTCGAGCTTTACCAGACAAATATATGTAAGGTAATTGATACTCTTTTATAATGACTCAGTTTGATCCTTAACTGATTACAATTGAGACTAATTTGTTTTCCTAATTGAGCAACCTTAATTCCCAATAAAACTGTTTCAGTGAATTACACTGAACACTTGAAATGTTGACTTTAAATGTTGCAAACAAGCAAACTCAAATTAGAAAGGCTTCAAGTTTGAACTGATTTGCTTCATATGTTACTCAAAATAAATATTTTTCTGCCAACTCAGGTTTATGAGTAGAAAGTTATTTTTTTTATCTTTTGTTTTTGCTTGCTTGTGTTTCCTGAAGCATTCACAGAAATGAAGTTGCTATTGCAGAAATGTCTCCTTTTTTCCCTTTTACGGGACCCTTGCCTTCTATTGGCTTCATTTTTTAAAAGATAGCTTGTGTAGTGACAATCTATTTGACTAAGTTTTCAGTATGATGACTACTTAGAAACCCCAGCAGTTCAAATAAGAACTATATGGATTCATATAATTTTTCCAAGCAAGAAATACAAAATTTTCCCTAGTATGGAAAGTTCCACCAAGGTATTTTATATTTATTAATCCATATTTGTTATCTATTTTTTTTATTAAGATAACAGAGTAATACATACTATTATAATAGCTACAGTTTAAATACTTCTACTACAGGACTTGCTTAGTGGATAAGGGAAAGGTGGTGGATGTTGTCTACCTAGACTTCAGTAAAGCCTTTGACACCATTTCCCACAGCATTCTCCTGGAGAAACTGGCTGCTCACAGCTTTGATGGGTGTACTCTTCATTGCATAAAAAACTGGCTTCATGGCCTGGCCCAAAGAGTGCTGATTTAGAGAGTTAAATCTAGTTGGTGGCCAGTCACAAGGGGTGTTCCCCACGGCTCACTACTGAGGCCAGTTCTGTTTAACATTCTTATCAGTGTAATGGTTGAGGGGACTCAACGTCCCCTCAGTGAGTTTGCAGATGACACTAAGTTGAGTGGGAGTGTTGATCTGTTTGAGGGTAGAAAGGCTCTACAGAGAGACCTGGACAGACTGGATTGATGGGCCAAGGCCAATTGTATGAAGTTCAACAAGGCTAAATGCCAAGTCCTGCACTTCGGTCACAACAACCCCATGCAAAGCTATAGGCTTGGGGAAGAGTGGCTGGAAAGCTGCCAGTCAGTAAAGGACCTGGGAGTGGTGGTTGACAGCCACCTGAATATAAACCAGTAATGTGCCCAGGTGACCAAGAATGCAAATAGCACTCTGGCTTATGTCATAAATAGTGTGGTCAGCAGGACCAGGGAAGTGATCCTTCCCCTGTATTCATCATTGGTGAGGCTGCACCTCAAATACTGTATTGAGCCCCTCTCTACAAGAAGGAGGCGCTGGAGCATGTTCAGAGGAGGGCAGCAAAGCTGGTGAGGAGTCTAAAGCATAAATCTGATGAGGATTGTGTGAGGGAACTGGAGTTGTTTAGTTTGGAGAAAGAAGGTTCAAGGGAGACTTTATAGCTTTCTACAACTACCTGAAAGGAGGCTGTAGTGAGGTGGGGGGTCAGTCTCTTCTCCCAGGTTATAAGCAATTGAACAGGAGGAAACGGCCTCAAGTTGTGCCAGACGAGGGTTAGATTAGATATGAGCAAAAAAATTATTCACAGAAAGGGTTGTCAAGCTTTGGAACAGGCTGCCCAGGGAAGTGGTGAAGTCAACACCCCTGGAGGTATTTAAAAGACATGTAGAAGTGGCACTCAGGGGCATGGTTTAGTGGTAGACTTGTCAGTGCTTGGTTAACAGTTGTACTTGATTATCTTAAAGATCTTTTCCAACGTAAGTGATTCTATGATTCTATTATTCGATTACTATTTTATATTAATAAGCTTTTATAAGCAAATATTCAAGTGTAGCCATAAACAGGGTGAGTAATCAATTAGCTGAAAACATAAGTGAAAATTTAAGGTTTGTACACCTACGTGAGTTTGGAAAATGTAGCTATAAATAATGTTATAATATTCAGGAAGACACAAAAGTGTTCACATTTTAGTCACTGACTGAATAAATCATTTAAGTATGTGTGAATCTGTGAACTGATTTGGTTGGGACTACTTATGCTTCAGGTTTAAATGCAGTAAGGGACTGGGACATGATGACAGAAGTCACTAAATTTCAGTTAGCATCTTATTAGAGCAGCAAAGTATAGAGGCAAATTGCTAAATGCATTCAGGTGCCTAAAGAGTAGATAAATGGGATTTTCAAAAGGTGCTACAGCATATATCTGAAAAAGAATACAGGGACTGCCTAAGTGAAACATTAATTTGTGAACTTAAATCCAAAATTACAAACCAAGAGTCTTATTTATTTGAAATTTAATCCTTACATGTTCCTTAAAAAGTTGACACCTGAAAGTTCATCAAGAATTCAGCAATTTGATGAAGATTAATCTGACCAAATGCGGACATGAATTTTGAGCTGGTCACCCTATGTACCCTAAATAGTAACTAAAAAGAAGTAGGCCTTTTTTGGGTGGTTTTTTTTCCACAAGCAATACAGGGTACCTATTCTGATAATATATTAAATAAAATTGAGAAAGATATGTGATTCAATAATGTAAAAACTTCTAAATATACATGAAATGAATCACATAATTTATGTAAAACTTTTCAGGGAAGCCACAGAATGGTCTCACTTTAGAAACTTAGCAGCTTTTCTTTTGCCCATTGTTCTTTCCTGGGATGTTATTCAGAAACAAACAAGATTTTCAGTAACTCGGCCATCTAGATGGAAGAATACAAACAAATGAGAATCGGTGAAGAGAATGAAAAGTTATTTAAGAGGCTAGGATGTATAAATTAATTTAGAGCTGAAAAAAATTTTCTCCTGTAAAAATAAAGAAAATTAACAGCATATTAAAACAATACTTCCTTTAAAGAACAAGAAATGAATAAGACTTATAAGCCTAGACATTGCTGGAATCATGAAATGAATATGGAATAGCCAAGAATAGTTCCCTCTGCTGTTTTAGGATACACAGAGCAAATAATTGCTGTTATGGATACTGAACAAGAAAGTAGAAGACAGAATTCCATTAAAGCTGCTACAGGAACAAACAGGAAGAGAAGACAGTCCAGCAATGGGAACACGTATTTGTAGTTTTCAAAAACAATTCTTGTTTAGTAAGTCTCTGGAGTTCCTATACAGTTAAGACAAGGCCCATCAGAATTACACTTGAAACATTCCAGGTGTCCTCTCTTCCCATGACCTAGCGCTGACTCACTCTTCATTGTAGCTCAGTTTCATCCAGCAATGAAAATATGACAGTTGAATGGTAAGAAGAAAAAGCTACTTGTTTTTTACTCTCAATAGGGGAAATTAATCGAGAATGTGTTAAGTTTATAATTCAGGTCTTTAGAGAGTATACCCTACATTAATGCCTAAAGCCATGTTTTCTTAAAAAGAAGGAGAGCTCTGACGTTTATTAGAACTCACAGATTAAAAGGATGCAAATACAAGCAACAATCTGTCTTCAAAAAGTCAAGGTACCTTTATTGAAAGCAAGTCAAACAAGGCTGTATTTAGTACTTTAAAAGCTTCTAAACATCTTCTTTACATAATCATTAAAGACTAGAAAAGTGCAACAACTCTTTGTTCTTTGGTATAAAGAGCTTTATTTCAATTCTTAGTAGACTTCCAGTAAGTAAATTGAACTTCATTTGCTTTTCTGTCAGAGAAAATGAGATGTTTATATAAAACATATACTTTGGAATCTGCGTCCTTTTTCATTTTCTTAGAATCTTACTTGGGAGATGGTATATGTTTAAATAAAATGGTGAAAAAAAGTTTTTAAAAAATAGCTTTCCTTGGACCGTGAGTAATAATAAGACATGTAAGAGAACTAACTTTTAAAGTACATCCATTCAATTAAAACAGTCAAAATTATATCATTTCATTAACATATAAAAATTTACATAGCCATTTATGATAGCACTTGTTCCCATTTGGACTTGCCATTATATAACTCAATCTGTGCCTATATATGTTATGACTGGAGTTTTTATTCCAGACAACAAAAAGAATATCCTTAGATTTTTCAGAGTGGGTGATATAGTCGTGCAAATGAACAACAAAGAGATCTATAGATATTTGAAATACACTTTTGCAACTACAGAACAGAAGACAGAATACAAAGGACTACCTAGATACAAAGCTTATTCTAGTTTTGGAAATGTAAACTCAAAATAAAAACAGCTAAGTTGAGCAGCAACTTATCAACACATTATATAGGTAATATACCTTAATATTGCCTTATCTAGAATGTCGAGGCTTGCTGCCAGACTGATTACTGTTTTTCTCTTTGATAATGTAGACCTTCACATTTCACAAGGTTTGTTTTTTAGATTTTTTTGTGTGTTTTTGTTTTGGTTTGGTTTGGGTTTTTTGTTGGTTTTGTTTGTTTGTTTGGCTGGTTTTTTTGTGTTTTGTTTGTTTGTTTCTTGGGGTTTTTTTGGTTTGGTTTGGTTTTTTTTGTTTTAGTTTATTTGGTCTTTGCTCTGTCTAGTTCTGAGTTCTCCCCAATTTTTTCTTACTTTTTTCCATGACCATCCACATCCTCACCATGACTTGATTTTTATTGTAACAGTCGTGTTTTAGGACAATCTGCATAGAAGTCTTGGCTCATGCATTATTCTGTTTTTGTCATGGTATCTTAACCAGTAGTTGAGAATTTGGGCAAAGGGAAAAGTAAGCCATGCCATACAGATGGCAACTTGTACTCTGCAGAGTTACCTTAAAGAAAGGACTACATCTTCTAATTACTTATTCCCTAGTATACACTAAAATTATGGACTTAGGAATCATTCCAGTGAGCTGTGTTTGTGTCCTTCTAGGCAGCAGGTGAAGAATCTTGGTGTTTTAAGTATGACCATGAAAAATAGTGGCACTTACCACTTGTACCAAAGTCTCCTTGTTAAAGTACCTAGAAATCAAATCTTGATAAAAAGAAGCTCAAAATGCCTTTCCAGCTATATTGTAAGTTTTTTTCTTATGGCTGAGAGCAATTCCAAATATTTTTTATGAGGCTGTATAGACTAGAAAAGAAGCTGTGTGATTAGAAAAGAAATGAAGCAAAAGTACCAATAGGACAAATTCCACTGGCTCTAAACCAGCAATATGGAAATCAGAGCCCCTGAAATTTACTGAAAATCTCTACACCAGACTGATTTGTATTCTTAGAGGTCTGTCTCTAGCTACCATGGTGATCAGCATTAAATCTGTAGCTTGTATATCAGGAAATGACGGCTCTCTAACTGAAGCCAGAGAGAGCAATACTGTTAGTAATGGGCTCCCAGGTTCTGGACTGCACAGTGTTTTTCTCAGTCCTTCACTTTCCTCTGCTTCAGAGAAGACAATAGTTGTTATGATGCCAAGGACAAGGAAGGAGGAGGTCTGGGGAAATAAAAGTGTGTAATTTGGAGAACAATATATCAAAATAAGCAGAGTTTTTCTCCTTTCCTTTCTCACCCCACAGAGCACTCTCTTATTTTTACTTAATTTTGTAACTGCCATATAGGACTCTGGACTATGCAATTGTTTTCAGTATGTTCTTCCTTAACAAGGAGGGCAGAAAGTGTGATTTCTTGCATTAAAAATTCTGACATAGTCCCATTGAAAAAAGTTCAGACTGGCAAATTCTTCTTTTCAGTGATGTAGATCAACAGCTATGCATTAGAATTCCAAAACAAAAAACTAAACAGCTAGACAAAAGAAATGGATGTTTATACAAATAATGGCTCAAAACTCAGTGTCTCTAATATTTTAGGAAGAATAGCTAATAGAGACTCTTGGTAGTACCTCTTGTTCAAGAAAAATTCTCACAATATTGTGAGAGAGAAAGAAGACAAAGAGGACAAAAGATAAGTTAAATAACGTCACAGAACTAACTGAAGAAAGAAAATTGAGGAATGAAATTAATAGACAAAGCCAAGAAAATCATAGAATCATAGAATGGTTTGGGTTGGAAGGCACCCCAAAGGTCATCCAGTTCCAAGCCCCCCTGCCATGGACAGGCTAACCTTTTACCAGACCAGGTTGCTCAAGGTCCCATCTAAACTGGCTTTGGACACTGTCAGCAAGAAGCTTCCGCAACTTCCCTGGGCAACCCATTCCAGTGCCTCACCACCCTCACAGTAAAGAATTTATTCCTATTGTCTAATCTAAATCTGCCCTCTTCCAGTTTAAAACCATTACCCCTTGTTCTATGACTACATGCCTTTCAGAAAAGTCCCTCCACAGCCTTCCTGTAGGTCCCCTTTAGGTACTGGAAGGCCACTATAAGGTCTCCCTAAAGCCTTCTCTTCTCCAGGTGGAACAACCCCAACTGTCTCAGCCAGTCTTCACAGGGGAGGTGCTCCAGCCCTCTGATCAGCTTCACTGACCTCTTCTGGACCTGCTCCAACAGCATGATGTCCTTCTTATGTTGGGGGCTCCATAACTGGATGCAGTAGTCCAGATTGGGTCTCATGAGAGAAGAGTAGAGGGGGAGAATCACCTCCCTTGACCTGCTGGCCACACTTCTTTTTATGCAGCCCAGGATATTGTTGTCTTTCTGGACTGCAAACACACATTGCTGGCTAATGTTGAGCTTCTCATCAACCAGCACCCCCAAGTCCTTTTCCTCTGGTCTGTTCTCAACTGTCTCTGTTTAAGGCTCAGAGAGCAG